>NC_091990.1:180043905-180166484 GCF_044704955.1 Pristiophorus japonicus | reverse complement strand
AGGGGTAAGATGAGGAGGGGAGAGAGGAAGGGGAGAGAGGAGGCGGAGAGAGAGGAGGGGGTAAGATGAGGGGGAGAGAGGAGGAGGGGGTAAGATGAGGGGGTGAGAGGAGGGGATAAGAAAGGAGGGGGTGAGAGATGAGGGGGTGAGAGGAGGGGTAAGAAAGGAGGAGGTGAGAGATGAGGGGGTGAGAGATGAGGGGGTGAAGATGAGAGGGGTGAGAGATGAGGGGGTAAGAGATGAGGGTGTGAGAGGAGGGGTAAGAAAGGAGGGGGTGAGAGATGAGGGGGTGAGAGGAGGGGGTGAGAGATGAGGGGGTGAGAGATGAGAGGGTGAGAGATGAGGGGGTGAGAGATGAGGGGGTGAGAGGAGGGGGTGAGAAAGGAGGGGGTGAGAGATGAGGGGGTGAGAGATGAGGGGTGAGAGATGAGGGGGTGAGAGATGAGGGGGTGAGAGATGAGGGGGTGAGAGATGAGGGGGTGAGAGATGAGGGGGTAAGAAAGGAGGGGGTGAGAGATGAGGCGGTGAGAGGAGGGGGTAAGAAAGGAGGGGGTGAGAGATGAGGGGGTGAGAGGAGGGGGAGAGAGATGAGGGGGTGAGAGGAGAGGGGGTGAGAGGAGAGGGGGTGAGAGGAGAGGGGGTGAGAGGAGAGGGGGTGGAGGAGGGGGTAAGAATGGAAGGGGTGAGAGATGAGGGGGTGAGAGATGAGGGGGTGAGAGATGAGGGGGTGAGAGATGAGGGGGTGAGAGATGAGGGGGTGAGAGATGAGGGGGTGAGAGATGAGGGGGTAAGAAAGGAGGGGGTGAGAGATGAGGCGGTGAGAGGAGGGGGTAAGAAAGGAGGGGGTGAGAGATGAGGGGGGTGAGAGGAGGGGGAGAGAGATGAGGGGGTGAGAGGAGAGGGGGTGAGAGGAGAGGGGGTGAGAGGAGAGGGGGGTGAGAGGGAGGGGTAAGAATGGAAGGGGTGAGAGATGAGGGGGTGAGAGGAGGGGAGAGAGATGAGAGGGTGAGAGATGAGGGGGTGAGAGATGAGAGGGGTGAGAGATGAGGGGGAGAGAGATGAGAGGGTGAGAGATGAGGGGGTGAGAGATGAGGGGGTGAGAGATGAGGGGGTGAGAGATGAGGGGGTGAGAGATGAGGGGGTGAGAGGAGGGGGTGAGAGATGAGAGGGTGAGAGATGAGGGGGTGAGAGATGAGGGGGAGAGAGATGAGGGGGTGAGAGATGAGGGGGTGAGAGATGAGGGGGTGAGAGAGATGAGGGGGTGAGAGATGAGGGGGTGAGAGATGAGGGGGTGAGAGATGAGGGGGTGAGAGATGAGGGGGTGAGAGATGAGGGGGTGAGAGATGAGGGGGTGAGAGGAGGGGGTGAGAGATAGGGGGGTGAGAGATGAGGAGGTGAGAGATGAGGGGGTGAGAGGAGGGGGTGAGAGATGAGGGGGTGAGAGGAGGGTAAGAGAGGAGGGGGGGCCTCCCACCCAGCCTGCAGCACACGCACACAGAATCTGAGGGCGAGGAGCTAGTGCACAAGCGTGCACACTCTAGCAGTAGCACTGTTTTCAGCGCCAGGACCTGGCTCCGCCCCCCGCTGGTTCTGCTGCGCTCCGCCGAGTCCGAAGGAGGTCTGATGAGGAGAATACCACGGTAAGGATTAGGCGCGCTTTTTGTTCCATAAAGTCGGCGGACCTCATGGAGGTGCGCCATTCGAAGGGTCGGTGGAAAGTTGGCCCCATAAAGTCAGTTGCTGGGCTAAAGGAGCCAGATTTAGCACCGTTAACACGGAGCTGGCTCACGGGCACTGGTCTTGCAGAAAACAGGTTAAGACACCAGCAGTATCATAAAACAGCTGAGGATGGGCAGGAGTCACTGGATAGTAATCAAGAGGAGGAACTCGACCTAACTATCCCCCCTCAAGCCCAGCAGCGCTGCAATTAGTTGGAAAATCCCGCCTGCTGCTCCAGCGGTGACCATCTAACTCAACACAGAGTGACGATGGAACCTGGGGCTTTCCTGGTGCTTACGGCTGGGTATCACACCAAGCTGTGCATTTACTCCTAAAGTTGTTGGAGAGCTTTTAAAGGAGAAATTGATGACCTCTGTATTGAAACCACATCACACTGCATTAGAACATTCACTTTCTTGATGTTATTTAGCGCCGTGCATCTCCTGTTCGTCAAAACAGCACGAGTGCTAAAGTTACATCCCAATGCTGGTAAAAGTCGGTATCATCCTCTGATGACAGTGGCATCATTCCCCTCCATCCACTTCAGTACTGAACTTTTTTTCCAAAAGCACAACACAGCTTTTTTTCCTCCTAAGGCTGATTCGTTTTGAACGATGTGTGTGTGTGTGTGTACATTTGATTTGTTACCATCTCAAATTATAGCTGTTGTGGCCCAATAAAAGTAATAGCATTTCTTTTAAGTGACAATATATCATTTACAAGGCTTCAGTATAATTTTACCTTCGAGCCGAAGTCCGATTTATGTTATTTATTTATATTTTGATTTAAGGATTTACTTTTCAAAAGCTTTCAGATTGCAGTCTTTAAAAAATGCCACTCAATTTGAATCATAATATAACATTTAGAGATGACAGAAAACAGTAATTAGGAATTAAAATATTGATTAATAAACAGTGAAATTTTCAAACTGTCTGCATGCAATTGAGAGGTAGCGAACTGATCCCCAAATAATTAACTTGGCATCTTTAGATTATGTAAAAGTTATTCCTAAGTGAGCTCTACTTTTGTCTTTCACTGTTCCTAAGGGTCACTCCACTGTCTAAATGGCCTACTAAAATTATAGAGTTGAATGAACTCCCCAAAGTCAAACTGACCCATAGAGAACAGTAAAGTTCCATTTGTGATCCTTGATTCGTGCTGAGTTAGTCGATCTGCACCTGGGTGGTACCAGGTCATCGTAATTGGGAAGGAGTAGCAAACAAAATCAGTCAGAGCTCCCAGTCTTAATTGTTGCCCAGTGACCCCTGTATGAAAGTTGTGCGTGTTTATAAAAATTATAGGGTGAGCACTGAATCAGGATTGGATGTGATAGCTCTCATAATTGAACAGCTTGCTACCACTCATTACCCAGACTCACGGTGACGCTATGCCACTTGAGAAAGATTCCAGAGGGCGGTTGGCAGTTGTAAAAGCCACGTGAGTCAGCACCTTCAGGACAGACGAGGGGAGCGACTTTCGATTTTAGAGAGAGAGAACAATTATGGGATTGCAATGAAGCAAGTCAGGTAATATTTTATCCATACCACTTAGCTAGTTTTACAACAACTGGGCACTCGTTGAATGCTGTGTAATAATATTTCCTCGTTGTTAGGTTTAGCGGATGAAAAGAAACCTTTTGGCTTCAGAAGTTTGCCTTCTGAACTGGAATCAACTACCGTGATCATTGAGAATGTTAAAGAATTCCCTCCATGTGAATACTTAGACAAGAGGAAATTTGAACCGTCAATTCAAACCCCAGGAAAAAAATAGACTTATTATTGCCAAGTCCATATGGAGTCAATTCTATCGTAATGGATAATCAGACCCTTTTTTAATTTGTCTAATATTGTTGCAAACCACGTTCGCATTAGTCCATTTCCTGCTTAGATGCCTTGTGTTCTTGCCCCCACTCCTGACAAAGTAAGCTAAAACAAACACACGACCATAGAAGCTGCAAACCTGCCACATGTGAGAACAAAAGGCTTCACTGAAGCCTTTGTGGTATCTGCTAATGTTTTACATCTGAGCATTTAAAAAAAAAAGGCCTAACGATTGTGGGGTGAATTGATGCGTGGCACTCACGGTTGACTGCAAATAAAGGAAAATCTTACTCTTCCCTTTTGACCACAGTCAATCCGTGCGATAACTGTTCCACAGTTTCACCTACAAGCTATCTAAAGTTTAAATGCTTGTCCAGAAATATTTATCTTTGTTCCCGGTGTAACTTTCAACATTTACAGTTTCTTGCCTTTTCTTTCTAAACTCCCATGGTAACTGTTACAAATATTTATGCATGACAAATATTGGCGCAAGGCGAATTGTTTTTCTTTGCAGTTACAGATGAGAAGCCCAAAAGTAGACATTGCTTTGTCATGCAAGCACTACCCACAGTTTACACCTAAATGTTGCAGGAGGTTAAACAAGTTACATTACAGTTCAAGTCTGTTCTGGATGGTTTTCAGCCTTTCTTTAGTCTAACTGAATGTGCAGCATTTTTTACTCAGATGTCTATCCAATGGACTCGGGTGCAGCAATTTGACAAAACAGGAACAAGGCTTTTGAAAATTAAAACTTCACCGCTGATCATATCCACTGGGAAAATTGCTCTGCACGATGTATAAAATTAGTCAAAAAAACGCTCGCAAAATTCACACCCTATAGATAATTTTGACTTTGGTTATAGGTGTAAAACGTACGATATCGAAGTCAATGGAAATGGAAATGGGGAGAGGTGTTTAACAGGTGGCCAAGCTGATATTGTCCGTTTCACACTGTTATCCACTGTCAGTGAGATAGAGAGGGAGGGACACACAGACAAAGACAAGGATGTGTCAGACAGTCATGTACAAGGTAGAAAGAGATATGAGGCGCGAGAAACAAACACAAGGAGAGAGATGCGCACACACAAGGAAAGAGAGCCATACAAACAAGATAGAGAGATGCAAATATGCACAACAAGTGAGAAGAACATACATATATTTGCACAAAGAATGATACTCAAACATGCACCAAGCAATACCCATACACACTCAAACAGGAACAAATGGACAGAAAAAGTTGCCAACACAGATACAGATACAGGCAGATGCTGCCTGAACTGTGCAACACTGCCAACAACGACAGCCCAGCTTTGGGGCCAGTGTTGCAAAACACTTGAGGTAGCACCTCTGTCTGTGGAGGTACTGATACCTAAGGAGATGGTTTATGCCAGCTGCCCTGAAAGCAACAGATGCTCCAGCTACGAATATAAACGCTGCCACCAGAGGGAGAGGCTGCTATCTTCTCTGGTCTCACAGGGGCTGAGCGCTCAGGCTACCCACGTCGGCCAGTGATGTTGTTTCCCTTCCACTGATCTGTATCAATCAGTCGGCCTGGCTGCCAGAATATGAAGTCATGATTTGCGACTTTAAAACTGCTGTGCAGGTATCGTTGCTTGTGTATTGTTCCAGTGCAATACAGGGCCAGAGAGACAATTTCAGACAATGTGCTGACGCCAGAACCTCCAAATGATCTTAGTCAGAACTCCAAACATACGTTTATTTGATGATTGTGACGCTGAGGAGCTTTCTAAAGGGAACAAGCTGTTTAAACAGGGCACAGATAAACGCGACATCCACCTGCTGCTCACCCGATATCCCTCAATGAGTTCTAACGGACCCAATCCACCGCTTCAGCAGGATGGCCAAACTCAGACTGTCCAGTTAGGCGGGATGATTGTGGTTCAGTCAGCTGAGAAACTCAACTCGGTTCTTGGGTGGAGCATCCAAGTCTCACAGCTGACCTTTCAGTCTGAGCAACTCACCAACTCTGCAATCTCCTTCCACTGTTGGCTTTACAGTCAACTGTGAGACGCAGCCGTTCAAACACAATGAAAAACAGACTAACATGGCAGCTAACTGAAATGCTAGTCAGCTGCGACATCTGTTTGGAGCAACGATCGGCTAATTAGAAAGGAGCAGCTTTCCTGATTAAATGGCTTCTCCTGCTTTACAACATAGTGTGTTTTGTAGGCATTTTCTTTCTGTCTATTATAGTTCACACCCTCTGCTCCCTCCACCAAGGAACACCATTACGGTTGGTGAGCTATCCTTTCCAGATTTGTAGCCCATCCCGAGGCGAGCAGGGAAGTTCTTGCTGCTTTTTCCCTCTCAGCGTCTGCACAACAAGCAAAAACCGAGAGGAGGAGAAACTTCTTCACTCGGAGAATTGTGAACCTGTGGAATTCTCTACCGCAGAAAGTTGTTGAGGCCAGTTCGTTAGATATATTCAAAAGGGAGTTGGATGTGATCCTTACGGCTAAAGGGATCAAGGGGTATGGAGAGAAAGCAGGAAAGGGGTACTGAGGTGAATGATCAGCCATGATCTTATTGAATGGCGGTGCAGGCGCGAATGGCCGAATGACCTACTCCTGCACCTATTTTCTATGTTTCTCTCCGCTCAACGCCAGAGAAAGGAGTAAGACTGGTGGCGGACAACCCAATCTCATGGTGCTGTCAGAGCTGGAGCAGCAGCTGCTGAAAATCAGTGGCCCCCTCCAGTGCTTCCCTTAAAAGGTTTGCGAACTTGACCACTTCTACGGGCTCTCCCTTAATGGTTTCAGCACAGCTGGTGGAAGGTTTCTGTTACTCACGTGAGGACCATTGAGATGCTTTGAGCCAGCAACGTCTGGGAGATCAAGGCCCCAAGGGTCTGACTGCAGACTGCAGCATTTGTCTGCCGCCGAGCCACTCAGGCCCACTTGGCTTTCTGTTAATACGGTTGGCACTGGTTGAGGAGGTGGCGGCGAGGAAGAAGACATGCTGACATCTTGCGAAAGGTTGACGGGGGTCTTGCCCCCGCCCAGTTAGAAATGCGTTGGGGTCCAAATGACGTTGCCAGACCCTATTTCAATTTACTGATGAGGCACTCTCCCATTTCTGGTGAGTGTGTTTCTGATCTGAGTCAGCTCCGGAGTTAAAATGGTCATCGGCGGGAATGAGGTGCTCAGTCAATTTTTGCAATTTTAACTGTTCACCCATACCGTTCTGCTGATTAAAATCAGGGCCTATATCTTTAAAATAGGGACTTAATTATGTCTGTGCACCCTGCTCCAATTATCCTCGCCCACTCTAACTACATTACATTTGGAAACACCATGAGAGATTGACTAGCTTTTACATCAATATATTACAATTGATGGGTTATTGGCAATTTTCTTTGGGAGAATTTGTGCTCAATTAGATAGATTTGAGAAGAATATGGAACTCATTGTCATTTTATTCTTGGGCCTAGACCTTTCTCTTCTTTCCACCCAATTTGGGGCAGTTTCAGGATCCACAGGGAATTTAGAAGTATTAACCCACTGGACTGCCAAGAAACACATTAATCCCAAAGGACCCTAAGGGAGTTAACACTCTACCATCCCCACAAAATCACCCGATCACTCCAACACATGATCTCCATGGAGCACAGACACATTAATCTCCACCAGCATTTAAACCATCAGAGAACTCAGTTCCCCGTTACCTCTCTAAACTACTGGGGAACTCTGATGGATGTACAGGCCATGGCATTGCAGGAACTGGGAGGACATAGGCAGGAGGATCACCAATTGGGAGGGTGGGGCCATAATTTGGGGCAAAACCAAGATTCGCCGGGTTTGCGCATCGTGTCAGTGTGAAAAGTGACAGGAGACTCCTCTACCTGCCCCCTGCTTACCCCATCTCCCTCCCCTCCAGATCTGAGAACTGCTTTGAGGGTATGTTTTGAGGAGCGCCGAATCAAGTTTCTTAAGTTGTGTTGATCTGAGATCAGACAGCACATGTGTGAACTTATCTGGGCACATCTGGAAATATCCCGAATGGAATCAGATAATTTCAATTTACATTATTAAATGTGAAATGATTCCGTGATTACTGCCCATAGCATTAGTTGATTTTCTAAAATGTTTACAATGAAGCACTGAATGGCAGCATTACGCATTAATTAATGACTGCTGGTGATACTCAAGAAAAAAAACGGTGAGTAACAAAAAGAAAAAAGGTGAAGTTGATGTAAAAGTTCCAACATTAAAGCTTACTTTATTTGACTATTCATTGAACGAGTAAGCTTTTGTTACATCTCAGGGTCACCCACTCACCTTCTGCGTCCTCTGGCCTTGTGAGGTCAATAACCCCTGGACCAACCTTCACATCTTCCCCTGTTTTTCCTGTCAGCTGTTGTGCAAGATTCTCAAAGGGCACCCGTTCCTGCACAGAAAGAACCAAAAATCTGTTAGTTTCTAGCGTGACAGTCATTGTGTCAATCTTGGCAGAGCAAAGTGCTGCTGGATTGGCATCCAGTCTTTATCAGCCATCTTTTTTTACCCTCAAGGAACCTGACCTGTGTTTTACTTCTTACCCTGCTGTTTCAAACTCAAATGAGATAACATAACAGCTTGTAGTATTTCAGTACGAGGAAAACCTGTCGATGTGCCCTGTGTAAGTATGAAACAATATTAAATGTCACATCTGCTTACATTTGGAGCAGTAAAATAACAGCTCAGGGAGCTGAGAATTTGGAGAATGATTCTCTCTACCAAGGGTTATGTATTAAACAAGGCCAGAATATTGCCTGCTGTTCAAACTATTATTGAAAGGCAAAAGTGCAAACTGTTTCATTCTCAAGAATACAGACTTGGATGGATACCTGGTATAAACTGTGAGCTGCTTTAGGACTGGGCTATGGAGTGCTGGGAAGTGTTTGGTGCAGGTCAGACTGAAAGGTCACAGTTGCCAATTTAGAATGATTTTTCTGGCTCTTTAGCTGAGAGCTGGAAACAACTATAAAACAATGAAAGTCTTCCTTCAGAACTGCCTCTGGAGTAAGCTCATGAGCCCATCTGTGATCAAGTCACCATTGGGCAAATCTGAAAACAGTCTGACTTTCTAGCCATTTCCATCCCACTATAGGAGCACTGCTTAACACAATCTGTATTTACCGCCTTAAATTAAAAGCATTTAGAAGGTTAAAGGCAACTCAGAAATGTAGCAGTGCAGGTGAACGAATTGGGTATGGTGTAGACAGAGTCAAGAAACATCATCTGGAATGGATGACAATGGAATATTTCGGCCTTTTTATTTTTCCAGTATGTGTTTTAACATCTGTTCATTCATGCTATTGTTGCAGAACAGATGGTTTTCCAATTTGGTAAAGCAATGTTTATGGTCTCCCATAGTCAGAGTATTCAATTAACACCACGTTATTGATAGGTACTCTGCTATTGATGCCTGTCCATTAAGGAACTAAATAGAGAGTGTCTTAACTTAAAACCCTTAACAATTACAATGAGAGGAGACTCCATCCCTTCTGTCTGGTCTACAATAAAACCTAGATCCATGCAAAGTCCCCGAGATGAAAGAATAGATTTCTATCTCACCCTGGCACATTCTATCTGTAACCTGATGCACTTCCTTCTGTGTTTCACACAATGTATGAATTTTCTTATTAGTGTGCGTTATGTTGTTTTTGGTTAACAATAAGAAATAGAGGAAAATACTCCCCCCGCCCCCCCCCCCATAATTAGATAATGCTATCCTGACCAGAATAACAATTCCAGCTTAACTTCACTCCCTCGTACTCAAAGCACAGCAACTTCTCTTAGTCTCTCACTGTTTCTGAAAGACATTGCAAATCCTTTCGTCAATATCAAACAGATTTTGACCAATTCTGGCTCTCGAACGGCACACTGCTCCAGTTCAGTCTGTACTGCTTCCTTGCCTCCATACATACAATGGCATTCTTTCTGAAGTGCATGTCAGACAGATTTAGTTCTACAAATGAGTTCTCCTCTTCCCTTGCACACACATTTACATTTCTAGGCCAGTGTGCTCTTGAACTAGCTGCTAAGACCCAAATGAGTGGCCAGCGATTGTCTACGGTGGGGAAGCGCTGTGTTCCTGTTTGTACCTCACCCAGTGACATAGCTGACACTTGCCCATATGGAAGCTCACAAGCTCAAGGCCATGCCTTATTCCTTCATTGCCGTGGATGTTCATTCTTAATAGTTGTCATCAGTGTACAATGTCGCACAATCACTTATAAACTCACATAATATTTTACTGGGACCCACTGGGTGCTCAAAAGGCTATCTCACCAATTACATGAAGTTCTAAGCAGTCTTTCAGTTGGGCAAGAGGCTCAGGGTTGAAACAGTGTAACATTTTGATATCCTTCCTTGTTCTGATTCCCGCACTTAACAGGGGCACAACTTAGTAAGAGCACATATAAAGCTCACTGCAGCATCAAATTTATTTAGAAAAATGTAGTTTTATACTTACAATAATAGGATAGCTTGGAACTGCTTGAAGACTGTATGCTACATTGTACCTCACTGGTCTAGAACAGTATGTCACACTGCATGGCATGTCATTGATCTAGAAATGTATGTTATATTGAATGGTGTCAGATTGATCTAGAACAGTATGTTATACAAAATGGCATCAATTAATCTAGAAGTGTATGCTATGCTGTAGTGTCACATTGATCTAGAACAGCAGGTTACACCGCATGTCATTCCACTGATTTAGAAGTGTACATAATATTACAGGATCAACATTGACCGAAAGCTATATATTGCACTGCATTGTATCTCATTTATTTTTTGAACAGTAAGTTACATTACACAATGAACACTTATCTGGAAGCATAGGATACATAATCTGAATCTCACTGATCTAGAACTTATATTACACTGTAGAGTGAACACATTAATCTAACACTATAAGGTGCACTACATGTAGTTTACTGATTTTGAACAGCACATTACACTGCAAGGAGAACACATTCATCTAAAACACAGAAGGTTCACTAGGTTGATTCCGAGGATGAAGGAGTTGACTTATGAGGAAAGGTCGAGTAGGTTGGGCCTCTACTCATTGGAATTCAGAAGAATGAGAGGTGATCTTAGATTATGAGGGGGTTTGACAAGGTGGATGCGGAGAGGATGTTTCCACTGATGGGGGAGACTAGAACTAGAGGGCATGATCTTAGAATAAGGGGCCGGCCATTTAAAACAGAGATGAGGAGAAATTTCTTCTCTCAGAGGGTTGTAAATCTGTGGAATTCGCTGCCTCAGAGAGCTGTGGAAGCTGGGACATTGAATAAATTTAAGACAGAAATAGACGATTTCTTAAACGATAATGGGATAAGGGATTATGGGGAGCGGGCAGGGAAGTGGAGCTGAGTCCATGATCAGATCAGCCATGATCTTATTGAATGGAGGAGCAGGCTCGAGGGGCCGTATGGCCTACTCCTGTTCCTATTTCTTATGTTCTTATCTATTTACATTTTACAATATTGCACTGCTCTAGAACATTAAATTACATACTGATTAAACTATTAGGTTTGGTTACACAGTCTGGAACCTCATTGGTGTTAAATTATTTTGTGGTGTTCCATTGAGCTGAAATTGAATGCTGTGTTTCACTATATCACATTGATCTAGAATAGTATGTTGCAATGGATGATAATTCACACAACATATTTTAAATTTATACATCAGGAATATATATTTTTTACAGCAAAAAGCAATGAACACAACAAATTTAGCTGTTAAGTGATTAAGTATGCACGATGTTAAAAACATACACAAACACATTCCCCTTCTTGTACACTTAATGTAACAGGGCAAATATTCACATCTGAGAAATAGTACCATATAATGGTACGTATTAGCCTAGAATTTCTGATTGGTATTATTTTAACACAGGCTGTAACCAAAATTATACAATCCAGGCTGTTGGGGAGCAATTTTCAGTAGGCTTTCCATGCACAGCACCCTTAATAAAATGTTAATATCAGAGATGGAGAGGCTCATTACTTGTAATTAAGGGGCAAGGGTAAGTATTTAATGAAAGTGATCAGAAAAACAGGTTCCAGTCCATTTTACACGAGGTGCAAAATGAAACATCAATAACAAGTCAACCACTTTATAAAATGCAGAGGAGGCCTCCAAGGTTTTGTAAGCTTCTGTGTACTGGAGAAAGGTCAGTCTGACAAAAAGTATCATTTTACACAATCTGTCTGATAACGAGACCTGCTGCACTGCACATGCTAACGGTAACACTCTCACACAGCACAGTACAAAGGATAAGGAGACAGAAAGCCTTTCCGGCAGCCTAACTGATGCTGTAATTTAACTGTACGAGAAGCTCATACATAAAGATGAGTTGGCTCTGAAGTGTAACTGTGCTATTACTTGAGTAAATCTATCTAAAAAATCTTGAAAACCATGATTTAGTTGCGATGGCTGAAAAATGTGAATACTTAAAAAAAAATGTTCAACCATTGCTTTTTTTAAGTCTAAAGCGAGGTGTACAATTATTAAACTGATTAAAATAACCAGGTTAGGTCACAAAGCAAACAAAAAATGACAAGGAAAGAAATTAACTATTGACATAAAATGGATGCCACATGCAATTTCATGTAGTTTTAACTTAAAGCTAAAGAGTTAAGTGAAGCTAACTCTATAATGATGGGAAAACAATGAGAAAGAACGAACCACTTGTACATGCTGAAATGGGCTACGATTTTCTCCTCATTGTAACTGAACAATAGTTGCTCAATAAACTCTAACTACCGATCGTCATAGGCAGTCCCTCGAAATCGAGGAAGACTTGCTTCCAATGCATGATATTTGAATCATCTTGTGATACCAGATGAACACACCACACAATGTCTCAACCTGATATATTAATTGCTTGCTCTTTCTCGGGTTTATTTTACTCTATACAAGATAAACGTTTCCTTTGTGTACTAGGTGCAGAGAGTACACAGGGAAACGCTTTCCTCATAAGGTCTTACTCTTGGATCACAATCAAAAACAAGAAAGCTCCTATGATGGAATGAGGACAAGTAGATGCTTCTTATTTGAAAAAAGGAAGTTTTATAAAAAATACTGCTCCTTTAGAATTTAGTGAAACACATGCACTGTGTGTTCTGCTTGTGATGTAAATCTAATTTTTTTAATATTTAAAGTCATTGAAGTTTCATTGCATGCATTTATTTACTAATAATTCTACGAGCAGATCAATTCTGAGCATATAAGAGATTCACTGGCTGGTTGGTCTTTGAAATTGTGAAATTGACCTGAAATTGATAAACAGACCATACAGATTGGGGCACCGTCATTTAAAAGATGTAGTAAAGAAAAATGAACCTTCCGGTCTGGAGTTTCAAGAAAGGCAAACGTTAATATATCATTTAAACAACGTAAATAGATACATCTTCTCATGCATCATCAGTCATTACTCATCAGGGTCTAACGGAGATTTCTTTTGCAGCAACTGAACCACTGTATTAGGAAGTTGCTGGTTGCATGCTTTAAGTATCTTTAGATTATGATAAACAAGATAGTGCTTATATATTGGATGAAGAGATTGAGATGATGAAGGGCTTGTTAAAGCCCAGGCAATGTTAAATGTTCCAAGGACTACATCAGCAGCATCAATCATATGCGAGAATTATCGCTGTTAATGAAAGAGCAGCAATAGTGATGATTGATGGACTGTTAGATTATTATTAACAGTGACCAAAGTCACAGAGCCGAGAATTTTAATGCCACAATGGTGCACTTTCTTCAATATGAATTGAATGCAAAGGAAATAACTGGATGGGTTGCGCGTGCTGCATCGAAACTTACAAGATATTTCCACATTTTCTGACTGGAAAAATACTGTGAATATTTCCAGCCAGCAAACTTTGGTATCTAGGTGGTGCACCCTTCATCCCCACACTGCCATGACTCAACGCTGCTGATACCTCTCCTGCGCTAGCCTAGTAATCCACACACAGAGTGCCAAATACAGTCAAATTCCTTCATAATTGGCAGACTTTTAAATATGAAAACAACCATGTGTTAAATGGAAGCCATAAGCTTCATCTGAACATTCATAGAAATGTGATATCATTGGTTTGAGGGGGAAAGTAGGTAATAAACCCCACAATCCTGTTTCCTAAATACAGATCATTTCTATTATTCCTACAGTGTGGTTACCACAATGCAGAATTGATTATTAAAAAAAAATTCTCATAATTTTAGTGTTTTGGCAATATTAAAATGGGAGTCTTATTTTCTGGGCCTCAAAAATTAAATCCGAGGTCCCCTGCAGGCCCAGTGGATAATCATACTGCCTGTATTGTACTAAGCTATTTGGATCAGAACATCAAGTCTTGATCCCTCGTCTATATTGCGTTCGTTGATCTCAGCCAGAGTAGCAGTTGAGGGGATGTTACAATTTCCTTCATTGGGAGTGAGCCAACCATCATGTCAGCATTAGCTAAATGTCCAACAATGAGCAGCAATGGCAGTGTCTACGGAAATAACTGGCACAAAGTATGAGAGAAAAAATAAAGGAATTCATTTTTATTTTTTTAATTCTCATGCATAACGTCAGAGAAATTTAGAAAATCTACTGAATGTTTGTTTTATGCTGCAAATGTCACACTTCTAATCATGAAACTCAGTTATCTTTCTGCAATGGTTCTTCTAGACTAAAACTGCAATGACACTCACTGGCAACCAACATTGCTGTAAAGTTAATTAATAATGGCGCCTTATAAAATTAAAGATCCCATTGTACGCTTAACACAGAAACTGTCATGTATGTACCCGCTGTTTGTAACTACCAGATGATGTGATTGTTGGAGGCACATGGTGCTATTCTGGTATAAAAGGCCAGCCATTTGGTGAGTCAGGCACATTGGGCCGTAATAAAGCAGAGCCAAGGTCGTACCTTGTTCAGTTAAACAGTACTCAGTTTGTACCGTTATTGCATACATTACATTTGGCGACGAGAATACAAGAACCTTTGTTTACAAAATGAGCACGACTGGCTTTTTAGAGCGATTCGTGGAGGGAGAAGATTGGGCAGACTTTGTGAGCCGTTTGAACCAGTACTTCATGGCCAACAAAATGAAGGGGGTCGACGATGCAGATCGGCGCTGGGCCGTGTTCCTCACTGAGTGCGGTTCGAAGATCTACGGTCTGATAAAGAATCTACTCATGCCTAGTGATCCAACAGAGAAAACGTATGAGGGATTGTGTACATTGGTACGGGAGCACCTCAAGCCAGAAGATGGCATCATCATCTCGAGATACAGGTTTTATACACACATTCGATCGGAGGGCCAGAGCGCGGTGGAATTTGTTGCCGACCTGAAACGTCTAGCGGGACCGTGCAAGTTCGGGACGGTGTTGGCAGACAGGCTGCGGGACTTCTTTGTTATCGGT
Organism: Pristiophorus japonicus; assembly: GCF_044704955.1. Taxonomy (NCBI): domain Eukaryota; kingdom Metazoa; phylum Chordata; class Chondrichthyes; family Pristiophoridae; genus Pristiophorus; species Pristiophorus japonicus. Next base: position 180,151,516 of record NC_091990.1, on the reverse strand, counting down.
ATCAACCACAAGGTGATACTGCGGCAACTTCTGGCGGTGGAGGAGTTGGATTTAAAAAGGGCTATCCAGATCGTTCAATCATTATGACGACGGACAGGAGTCTAAAGCAAATAGCGGTGAAGAACCGAACCTCGGCAAGTACTGTAAATGCGATTGATTCGGCGTTCGGCAGAGCGGCACATGGCAGGGCCTATCCGGCCGCGTTCACGAAACCGGTGGCTGCCCAAAGTCCGCCGGCGGGAATGTATCCGACTTCTCCGTGTTGGCGTTGAGGGGGAAACCATCGGCACCAGCAGTGCTGATTTAAGCAATATAGTTGCAACGGCTGTCTGAGAGTGGGGCATCTCCAGCGCAAGTGTCCGCAGATGAGCAAGCGAGCTGCGACACACCACGTGGAGGAATGGAGTCAGACTAGTGCGGATCCAGATACGCAATCCGAGATGCCAGAGGAGGCAGTGTATGGACTGTACTCTTTCATAACCAAGAGTAAACCAATTTTGATTAATATGAAGTTTAACAGGATACCAGTATCGATGGAACTGGACACGGGGCGAGTCAATCGATCATGAACGAAAGAGCATTTAATAAGCTGTGGGATACTAAGACTGAGAGGCCAAACTGCGCATGTACATCAACGAACTGATAAAGTAGATTGGCAGTGCACAAATTATTGTGTCCTATAACGGTGCAGTTCACGAATTACCGCTGTGGATTGTTCCAGGCAATGGCCCAACGCTGCTCAGCAGGAGTTGGTTGGAGAAAATCAGATGCGATTGGAATGACAAAGCCGTTGTCATCGGAGGAAGATACATGTGCACATGTATTGAGCAATTTCCCCTCACTGTTCGAACCGAGTATCGGCAACTTCACAGGAGCCAAGATGCAGATCCACGTGGACTCAGATGCAAGACCCATCCATCATAAAGCTCGGGCAATGCCGTATATGATGAGAGAGAAGGCCGTAATTGAACTGGACAGACTCCAGCGTGAAGGGATCATATCACCGGTCGAATTTAATGAATGGGCCAGCCCCATTGTTCCTGTGCTGAAAAGTGATGGCACAGTCAGAATCTGTGGAGACTACAAGGTTACGATCAACAGGGTTTCGAAACAAGATCAGTACCCGTTACCGAAGGCTGATGACTTGTTTGCAACACTAGCCGGAGGGAAGTCGTTCACAAAACTGGACTTGACGTCGGCCTATATGATGCAGGAGTTGGTCGAGATGTTGAAGAGACTTCCGTGCACAGAGGACTGTTTATTTACCACAGGTGCCCATTTGGAATTCGCTCGGCTGCAGCAATATTCCAGAGGTATATGGAAAGTCTACTGAAGTCCGTTCCCAGAACCGTCGTGTTCCAAGATGACTTGCTGATCACCGGTCGTGACTCCAAGGAATATCTGAACAACCTGGAAGAGGTTCTACTGCATTTGGACAGAGTGGGACTCAGACTTAAACGCTCCAAGTGCATCTTCAAGGCACCGGAGATTGAATTCCTCAGGAGGAAAATCGCCGCTGATGGCATCAGACCTACTGACGTGAAAACCAAAGCCATCAAGAATGCACCCAAGCCGCAGATTGTGACGGAGCTGCGTTCGTTCCTGGGTCTACTCAACTACTTTGGTAACTTCCTACCTAATTTGAGCACCTTACTTGAACCACTGCGCATGCTATTGAGAAAAGGGTGTGGGGCGCATCACAAGACAGAGTTTTCAAGAGAGCCACCAATCTGCTTTGCTCGAACAAGCTGCTGGTACATTATGACCCATATAAAAGTTTAGTTTTGGCCTGTGACGCATCGTCATATGGAATTGGTTGCGTGTTACAACAAGCCAATGAGTCGGGGAAACTTCAACCTGTCGCGTATGCATTCAAAGGTTTGTCTAAAGCAGAAAGAGTCTACAGTGTGGTAGAAAAAGCAGCTTTAGCATGTGTGTACGGTGTTAAAAAGATGCATCGATACCTGTTCGGTCTGAGGTTCAAATTAGAAACTGATCACAAGCCGTTCATTTTGTTGTTTTCCGAGAGCAAAGGTATCAATACCAAAGCACCCAAAGTTGGGCGCTGACATTATCTGCCTATGATTATGTCATTCACCACAGACCTGGCACAGAGAATTGTACCGATGCTTTGAGCCGGTTGCCGTTGCCCACACCGGAGGTGGAAATGCCACAACCGGCGGATCTAATGTTAATCATGAATGCTTTTGAGAATGAAGGAACCCCTGTCATGGTTCAACAAGTTAAGACCTGGACCAGCCAGGACCTGATATTATCGGTGGTAAAGGGTTGCATCCTCAAAGGGGATTGGTCTGCCATACCTCAGCAAATGTGCGAGGAGACCAAACCGTACATTCATCGCAAGGACGAACTGTCTATTCAAGCAGATTGCATATTGTGGGGCAATCGTGTTGTAATGCCTAAGAAATGGAGAGAGAAGTTTGTGCGTGAGTTACACAGCACACATCGACAGGTCCCACGTATGGTGGCCAGGAATTGATTCTGAGCTGGAAGCTTGCGTGCATCAGTGCAACACCTGCATGCAGCTCAGCAAAGCAGCAGCAGAATCGCCGCTGAGTCTGTGGTCATGACCATCCAAACCTTGGTCCAGGATCCATGTAGATTTTGCAGGTTCCTTCCTGGGCAAGACGTTTTTAGTGGTGGTGGATGCTTATTCGAAGTGGATATAATGCATAACCATGTCATCCAGTACGTCCACGGCAGCCATAGAGAATCTCAATGTCATGTTCGTGACACATGTTCTGCCTGGGATGTGCTTCACCAGTCATGAGTTTCAGGAGTTTGTAAAACTTAACGGCATAAAACATGTAAGGTCAGCGCCATTCAAGCCTGCGTCCAACGGGTAAGCAGAACGTGCAGTACAAATTATCAAGCAAAGCATGAGGAGAGTAACCCAAGGGTCACTGCAGACTCGCTTGTCTTGCATACTGCTGAGTAACAGGACAAGACCCCACACACTCACAGGGGTCTCGCCTGCTGAACTCATGATGAAAAGAGGTCTTAAGACCAAGTTATCTCTTGTACACCCGGATTTAAGTAATCATGTTGAATACAGAAGACAGAGTCAACAAGGGTACCACGATCGCGCAACTGTGTCACGCGAGATTTCTGTTAATGATCCTGTATATGTGTTGAACTATGGTCAGGGTCCCAAATGGATTGCTGGTACGGTCATGGCCAAGGAGGGCAACAGAGTATTTGTTATTAAGCTCAAGAATGGGGCAAACTTGCAGGAAACACATGGATCAAACAAAGCTGAGGCACACACACGAGCCAGAGCAGTCGGACGAAGAAACCGTCGAAGACCAACCAACCTACCAGCAGCCTTCAGTGGACTCAAGACTCACCCGTGAACCCGGAATTTCCATCACGGACTTGTTCAATAAAAGTGGACTTGCAATTCCTGACATGGCCACTGCCACTCCCAGCAAGTCAGCCTTCCAGCCACCAGCCACAACAGACCCCGCACATTCACCCAAGGCCGGAATCGAACTGAAACGGTCAACCCGGGAGTGCAAAACACCGGACCGTCTCAACCTGTGAAAGACTGTGATAAGATCTCAGAGGGGAGTATTGTCATGTATGTACATGCTGTTTGTAGCCACCAGATGGCGTCATTGTTGGAGGCCACTGAGTAGCTCGCACATGGTGCTGCTCTGGTATAAAAGGCCAGCCATTTTGAGAGTCAGGCACTTTGGGCCATAATAAAGCAGAACCAACGGTGTACCTTGTTCGGTTAAACAGTACTCAGTTTGTACCTTTATTGCATACAGAACGGAAACCTTATTGTTTTCCCAGTGACGGTAGAGATTCTATTACATAGAATCAGACCATTCGGCCCAATCAGTCCATGCCAGCATTTATACTCCACTCGAGCTTCCTCCCATCCTTCCTCATCTAACTATCAGCAGAACCCTCTATTCCCTTTTCCCTCATATGCTTATCTAGCCTCTCCTTAAATGCATCTGTACTATTCGCGTCAACCAATCCCTGTGGCAGCGAGTTCTCACCACTCTCTGGGTAAATAAGTTTCTTCTGAATTCCCTATTTGATTTTTTGGTGACTATCTTACATTGATGGCCTCGAGTTATGCCCTTCCCCACAAGTGGAAACATTCTCTCTGTGTCGACTCTATTAAAACCTTTCATCATTTTAAAGCCCTCTATTAGGTCACCCCTCAGCCTTCTCTTTTCAACTCCTGTGCACACTTCCAGCACCAATATCCACATTACTTGTAAATACTGCACATGATAGACTGCTCGATCTCACCCAGAGGAAAAAGGATTAGAGCTGAAACAATTTTATTTTAAGGCACTTTGGTAGAGGCAGACTTTTAATTATTAACCTTAAACCATTGCCACTTGATTTATGGGGCAACTACAGCTTTAAAGTTTCAATACCATTTTTCAAACTACAAAGTACAACCAGACAACTGTTTATATTTATTCTTCCACCTAATTACGATGTAAGCACAACGCAGAAAAACTGAAGTTGACGAATACCATTCATTGCCTTTTTTAAAAAATGCAACAGTCTGCACTGGTTAGAGTACATCTGTTACCATTTTGAGTTTTACACAAACATTTTCCCTCTCAATGGATTAGCAGCAGTTCCTGTAAGTGGACCATGTCCCCATAATCTGCAAACTGTATTTTTTATCAATAATCTGCTCTTTGCAAACGTTTGTGACCTGAGGATTAATAGTTAATCTATTCACAATAACCTCTTTACTGGATTAAATATAAGGGCTGATATCTGAGTGTCGGCTTTCTTTCAGCCAGATAGTGAACGGACTTTACACATGCACGCACTGTGCATGGCTAGTCCACTGGATCTTCTGGAATTGGCCTTAATTACATATTCTTACCAAAACTCTGGCCTGAATTATGCCTCTTGCTGGGAGCTTGCATAGTTGGGGTGGGTAGGGGGAGGAATTGCTGGCACTGTTGCAGTTCTTAAGGGTCTGCAGTAGCCATTTAAAGGGGTCAGTTTTTTGGCCATAACAAATTCTACTGATCCTGGAAATCTTCTAGGCTCAACATATAAAATAGCAGTAGCTAGGAATATCCATTTCATGGGTACGGCTTTGGAGCTTGGGAACATAAAAACTGACTGCAAAAGCTTCTATAGATATGGGAAGAGAAAAAGATTAGTGAAGACAAACGTAGGTCCCTTGCAGTCGGATTCAGGTGAATTTATAATGGGGAACAAAGAATTGGCAGACCAATAGAACAAATACTTTGGTTCTGTCTTCACGAAGGAAGTCACAAATAACCTTCCGGAAGTACTAGGGGACCGAATGTCGAGTGAAAAGGAGGAACTGAAGGATATCCTTATTAGGCGGGAAATTGTGTTAGGGAAATTGATGGGATTGAAGGCTGATAAATCCCCGGGGCGTGTTAGTCTGCATCCCAGAGTACTTAAGGAAGTGGCCCTCGAAATAGTGGATGCATTGGTGATCATTTTCCAACAGTCTATCGACTCTGGATCAGTTTCTATGGACTGGAGGGTAGCTAATGTAACACCACTTTTTAAAAAGGGAGGGAGAGAGAAAGTGGGTAATTATAGACCGGTTAGCCTGACATCAGTAGTGGGGAAAATGTTGGAATCAATTATTAAGGATGAAATAGCAGCGCATTTGGAAAGCAGTGGCAGGATCGGTCCAAGTCAGCATGGATTTATGAAGGGGAAATCATGCTTGACAAATCTTCTGGAATTTTTTGAGGATGTAACTAGTAGAGTGGACAAGGGAGAACCAGTGGGTGTGATGTATTTGGTCTTTCAAAAGGCTTTTGACAAGGTCCCACACAAGAGATTGGTGTGCAAAATCAAAGCACATGGTATTGGGGTAATATACTGACGTGGCTAGAGAACTGGTTGACAGACAGGAAGCAAAGAGTCGGGATAAACAGGTCCTTTTCAAAATAGCAGGCAGTGACTAGTGGAGTGTCGCAGGGCTCCGTGCTGTGACCCCAGCTCTTTACAATATACATCAATGATTTGGATGAAGGAATTGAGTGTAATATCTCCAAGTTTGCAGATGACACTAAACTGGGTGGCGGTGTGAGCTGTGAGGGGGACGCTAGGAGGCTGCAGGGTGACGTTGACAGGTTAGGCGAGTGGGCAAATGCATGGCAGATGCAGTATAATGTGGATAAATGTGAGGTTATCCACTTTGGGGGCAAAAACGCGAAAACAGAATATTATCTGAATGGTGACAGATTAGGAAAAGGGGAGGTGCAACGAGACCTGGGTGTCATGGTACATCAGTCTTTGAAAGTTGGCATACAGGTACAGCAGGCGGTGAAGAAGGCAAATGGTATGTTGGCCTTCATAGCTAGGGGATTTGTGTATAGGAGCAGGGAAGTCTTACTGCAGTTGTACAGGGCCTTGGTGAGGCCTCACCTGGAATATTGTGTTCAGTTTTGGTCTCCTAATATGAGGAAGGACGTTCTTGCTATTGAGGGAGTGCAGTGAAGGCTCACCAGACTGATTCCCGGAATGGCAGGACTGACATATCAGGAGAGACTAGATCAACTGGGCCTTTATACATTGGAGTTTAGAAGGATGAGAGGGGATCTTATAGAAACATTTAAGATTCGTTTAAAATTCTGACAGGTTTAGACAGGAAGAATGTTCCCAATGTTGGGGAAGTCCAGAAGCAGGGGTCACAGTCTAAGGATAAAGGGTAAGCCATTTAGGACCGAGATGAGGAGAAACTTCTTCACCCAGAGAGTGGTGAACCTGTGGAATTCTCTACCACAGAAAGTTGTTGAGGCCAATTCACTAAATATATTCAAAAGGGAGTTAGATGAAGTCCTTACTACTAGGGGGATCAAGGGATATGGCGAGAAAGCGGGAAGGGGGTACTGAGGTTGCATGTTCAGCCATGAACTCATTGAATAGCGGTGCAGGCTAGAAGGGCTGAATGGCCTACTCCTGCACCTATTTTCTATGTTTCTATGTTTCTATTCTGATGGGACCGGACAGGTTCGATGCGAGTAGAATGTTCCCGATGTTGGGGAAGTCCAGAACCAGGGGACACGGTCTTAGGATAAGTGGAAGGCCATTTAGGACTGAGATGAGGAGAAACTTCTTCACTCAGAGAGTTGTTAACCTGTGGAATTCCCTACTGCAGAGAGTTGTTGATGCCAGTTCATTGGATATATTCAAGAGGGAGTTAGCTATGGCCCTTATGGCTAAGGGGATCAAGGGGTATGGAGAGAAAGCAGGAAAGGGGTACCGAGGGAATGATCAGCCAAGATCTTATTGAATGATGGTGCAGGCTCGAAGGGCCAAATGGCCTACTGCACCTATTTTCTATGTTTCTATGAGTGGGCAAATGAAAAGCTGCCTTGTTCAGCACTCCAGAGCATCCCTCCCCATTGGAGAACAATTTAGCCTGCGTGGAATGATGTAGCATAAAGGGTGAATGCTGTGCCCAACACCCTAGAGGACCTGGGAACAGATGAGAAAGATTTTCTCAAGCTGGCAAAATTCTATCAAAGTATCGCTATACCACACAGTTAGGCAAAATATGTATGTCATAAAGTACTTTTTCTCAACACGTTTGAGGATGGTACACATGCAGCTGGTGTAATTCTCCACACTCGCAAGTAACGTGCTCAGATAACCTTATTACTCTTTCGTAGCTTAACAGTATTCCGATACTGTAGTACAGTATACTTTCTAGCTGCAACTACAACTGGAAGTCGTGGCACATTTACATCTGTAAAGGTACACTCAGCAAGCAATCTTCCAGCAAAATCTAGGGACATATTGCATATTTGTCTACTCAGACATGTTGGGATGCAGGATGGCCATTTGAATGTCACTGTGTATGTCACTGTGTCAATCTTCTAACATCTCAACATTACTTCTCTGCTTGTAGGGCAAGGTAGAACATAACAGGAAGAGGCAAACTGCAAAAGAGAAGGGCTCGATAATTTCAAATGCTTCAACCTCTTCAAAGAGGCAATGCTGGAAGTTAAAGTGACTGAGAGCATTGAGCGAGTGGGGCAGGGTGATGTTGGAGGCCTACTTCTCGTTCGGGTTAGTACCATTCTTTTGCTGTTGTTCTTTCTCCCCATTTTCACTCAATCCTCATTGGTATACACTCAACACAACACCATGACACACAGTGTATTTCGTATATAAGTATGTTTGAAGTGGTTTTTAAACATATAGGAACATAAGAAATAGGAGCAGGAGTAGGCCATACTGCCCCTCGAGCCTGCTCTGCCATTTAATACGATCATGGCTGATCTGATCATGGACTCGGGTCCACTTCTCTGCCCCCTTCCCATAACCCCTTATTCCCTTATCGGTTAAGACGTTGTCTATCTCGGTCTTAAATTTATTCAATGTCCCAGCTTCCACAGCTCTCTGAGGCAGCAAATCCCACAGATTTACAACCCTCTGAGAGAAAAAATTCCTCCTCATCTCAGTTTTAAATGGGCAGCCGCTTATTCTAAGATTATGCCCCCTAGTTTGAGTCTCCCCTATCAGTGCAATCATCCTCTCTGCATCCACCTTGTCAAGCCCCCTCATAATCTTATATATGTTTCGATAAGATCACCTCTCATTCTTCTGAATTCCAATGAGTAGAGGCCCAACCTCCTCAACCTTGCCTCAAAAGTCAACTCCCTCATCTCCGGAACCTTCTCTGAACTGCCTCCAAAGCAAGTACATTCTTTCGTAAATATGGAAACCAAAACTGTACGCAGTATTCCAGGTGTGGCCTCACCAATACCCTGCATAGCTGTAGCAAGACTTTTATCTCTCTATTCCCATTTCCACAAGAACCAGCTGAAACAATCAGTGAAACCAAAGCAGCTAGTATCTCAAGTCACCCAATATCAGTCGTTCCACCTGCCACAAGCATCTGCAGAGGTACAACTCACTCTAGCAGATCTGGAAAGGCAGTTTGAGGCAGACCTCGAAGTTGAAGTGCAGAGCAGGAGTGAGGAGGAGGATGTGGTAATGTGAAGGAGCAGGAACCTGCTGGTCTCAGGCCCAGTTTATATTCTTCCACAGCTGCAGATCCCAGGAATCGTGCTCAGATAGAAACTTTCTTATATATAAAGGAAGCTGCTATCAGTTCATGATTATCTGTTTTTTTGCCTCTCCCAGGAGATCACATGGCTCCAGTTGAGGTGGAGTGTAGAATGTTTCAGTATAAGGGGTGTCGCAGTTGTGTGGGGCGGACTGGTTGGGCTGGGTGCTCTTTGCCGTTCCCTCATTGTTCATAGGTTTATATGTAACCTTTAGGGCTGCTGACCAAGGGCCATGCGGCTCTGTGTCGGCCGGCGCGGACATGATGGGCCGAAATGGCCTCCTTCTGCGCTGTAAATTTCTGTGTTTCCGTGTCTCCTCAGACTATGAAAAATGCCCTGGCAGTGAGTGTGGAGGAGTCCACAAGCTGCATGTGTGCAGTCATGAATAGCAGCTTATCAGACAAATCCAGTTCAATGATAGAGGTCCTTGCACATTGGGAGAGTCTCTCTTTTGTCCGAGGGGAACAAAATGAGAGTTGCATAAGCAGGACTACACAAACCTCTTTGCTGCTCTAAAGTCACTATGCTAGAAAGCAGACAGACCTAGATAGCCACAAAAGCCTTGGATGAGGGCAGAAGCAGTTGTAGGGCAATCTCATGACCAACCACAAGGAGATACAAAACCAGCTCAATCCCAAGAAGCACCCACTAACATCAACAGCCTGTCATCGCAGTTACCCCGTGTATTAGAAATAACACGAGGGTGTGATCTAGACCAACAAAGTAATAGCCATAAATCACATAAAGGGAAATAAATTGTTTGCACTGGAATTTGTTTTTCTTTCCAAAATGCACCACCTCACATCTCTCCACATTATTTTGCATCTGCCATTGTCTGTCCAGTCTGGTTATCTGTGTTCTTTTACAATCTATCTCGCTCATTGCACATTCTCTTACTTTTGTGCTGTCAGCAAATAGTTAAATTGTGTTCCCTGTGCCCAAATCCAAATCATCTATATGTACTGAAAATAAAAGTGTCTCCAGCACTGAGCCCTTGGGTATACTACTTCCAACCTTACTCTGTATGAGAAATGGTCATTTACCCTGTTTCCATCAACGAACTTTCTATCCATGGCACTACATTTCCTCTTGTATCATATGCCTGAATTTTTGTAAGTCTCGTGAGACATTTTATCGAACATCTTCTAAAATTCCATATATATTATATCTACTCCCTTTATCTATACATTGATCACATCTTCAAAAAACTCTTATTAAATTTGACAAATACAACTTGCTTTTAACAGATCCATGTTGACTGTCATTAACCCATAGATTCTAAATGTTCAATCATTTAACCTTGAATTATGAGTTCTAAGAGTTGCTCATAATAGACATTAGACTATTTAAGCCCTTGAATTTTAAACAGAATAAAATTCTTCCCTGTATTTGTTTTTTGATCTTAGGATAGTAATTTCTTTGATTATTTTTTTAATGAAGTAGTTAACCCAATAAAAATAAACAAGTTAGTGTGTTTATTAAAATTGCGAACAGAAGAATTTCTCCCGAACACGTTAACCAGGTTGTTAAAAATAGCACACAAAGGAATTTTTATCCCCTGATATGCCCAAAATACTAAACAGAATAAAAACCTCATTCATTTTGTGCATATAATCAAATGAATATGTTTGTGCTGATTGAATGCTATTTATAATTTTCCGCAGCATCACAGTAGTTATGAATAGTGTGCGGCTCGAACCACTACTTTAATTTCTAATCATAAACAAATGTATTGAACATTACTGTTTCCCTGATTCTTCCTACTGAGGATTGGAGCATGGAGCCACATGGCTAAATTGAATCCTGCAGTGCAATCTTCAGCAATAATCATCACTGTTGAACATTAGGCATCACTGAGAAAGAAGCAATTAAATCTCAGCAATCGATTTTTTTAAGGTTCTGAGAGGGACTAGTCTGTTAAAAATCACTAAAAGTGGGACTTAAAGACTTGTTCGGTCATTGCAGTCTGCAACTATGCACGCCCCTAGCAAGAAGCCTAATCCAAGCCAAAGGTTTGGTATAGATATGTAATTAAGGCCAATTTCAGAAAATCCAGTGAAGAAACCATGCATGGTCTGCAGCCTTTGCACCCAGCAGCCACAGGTTGTATCGCTCGTGGGAATTAGCTTGTGAAAAGTACTGGTCCACCCTACCTTAAATATTGTGTTCAGTTTTGGGCAACTTACCACTGGAGAGATAGGATTGTCTTAGAGGAAGCTGAAAGAAGGGCAACTAAGTTGAGAAATGGAATAAAGCATTTGTGCTGCAAAGAAAGACTACAGGTGTCAGGGACATTTAAATTGGGGGGAAAAAGGCATCTTATAAGTGATCTTATTGAGGTATTTAACATCTTCAAGGGAATAAATAGACTGGATCCCACATCTATCTGTGACTTGAATACGTTCAATATTAATACAAACTTTAGGACAAAGGGGAAGCAAATCCAAGTTTAGATGATAAAAATGAATGAATACTGAGTTGCGGTATAATTTCTTCATGCAGAGGGTGGAGAGTATGTAGAATAGACCACCATGGAGACAGTAGAAGCAGAGGATGTTATACATTTCAAAAGGGAGATCGCTAAATCTTTGACAGACACAGCTATTGACGATTATGAGATATAAGGCTGTGAAGGAAGTTTGTAACCTGGAATACACATAATCTTTTCTAATCCAACACAGTCCTATGTTCTGAAGGATATTGTGATATATTGGAGGAGGGGAGTAAGTTATCCATGGAATGATGACTTCCTCCCCAGGAATTATTATTAATAGCAATTAAGAGGGTTGTGCCCGAGGTTATTACATTATCTAACAGAAAGAGTGAACATTAATAGACCTGATGGGGTTTTCTCTCCCTTCCTTTCATCTGTAGTGGGTGTAATGCATTTACAAGAGGGAATCTCAAAGATAGAAATGGAAAGAATCAAAGATACCTGATCCAATGTTGATGCATATGAACACATGGGCTTTTGATGGATGCCAACTTTAGCTTCTTCAGGACTGGGCTAAGAAGGAGTTAAGGATATTCTAGTCTTATAAGAACATAATAACATAAGAATTAGGAATAGGAGTAGGCCATCTAGCCCCTCGAGCCTGCTCCGCCATTCAACAAGATCATGGCTGATCTGGCCATGGACTCAGCTCCACTTACCTGCCCGCTCCCCATAACCCTTAATTCCTTATTGGTTAAAAATCTATCTATCTGTGATTTGAATACATTCAATGAGCTAGCCTCAACTGCTTCCTTGGGCAGAGAATTCCACAGATTCACAACCCTCTGGGAGAAGAAATTCCTTCTCAACTTGGTTTTAAATTGGCTCCCCCGTATTTTGAGGCTGTGCCCCCTAGTTCTAGTCTCCCTGACCAGTGGACACAACCTCTCTGCCTCTATCTTGTCTATCCCTTTCATTATTTTAAATGTTTCTATAAGATCACCCCTCATCCTTCTGAACTCCAACGAGTAAAGACCCAGTCTACTCAATCTATCATCATAAGGTAACCCCCTCATCTCCGGAATCAGCCTAGTGAATCGTCTCTGTACCCCCTCCAAAGCTAGTATATCCTTCCTTAAGTAAGGTGACCAAAACTGCACGCAGTACTCCAGGTGCGGCCTCACTAATACCCTGTACAGTTGCAGCAGGACCTCCCTGCTTTTGTACTGCTTTCTCATCTCTCTTCAGTGACAGCAAAATCCCAGTGCAGGTTAACTATGCAATATAAGACATGTCTAAACAGCTTTCTTTCATGGTTCATTATTAGGTATGCAATGGAAATTTTTCCTTCAGCTCAAATGCAAGATCCAGGAATAAGCTGTGAAGTGGATTTATGTGAGAATGGAAAAACAGCTACAGAGAAGGAAGATTTCGCACAATGTCATCACAACACAATGCCATGAAAGTTGATGGTTTTCAACAAATAGCCAGAATTACCTCTCCATTTCTGCCGGTTTTCTCAGCGGTACTGCTCATTTTCGGCGGAAAAGCACCCAGCAAAAATTTCCACTCCGAATTTAAATGAGTTTCGCCACAGTTTTCGAAATATTGCTGGGGTGCAGACTGTCGACGTGCACAGCCGAAAAAAACACTACCGCCCAAGTTTGGGCTCAGTGGTGACCCGTAGGTAAGATTTAAAAAAACAGCCACGAGGAGCTGGCTGGTCGGTAAGTAACCCGGCAGAAAAAAGGCAAGTTAAAGTGTTTTTTATAATTCTTTTAAAATTCTTTTACAGCGATTGTTAAAAAGGGTCTTGAGAATGTTTTTCTGATTTTTTTATTTTTTGGAAAAAATATTGTGTGTGCTTTCCCCCTCCCTAGGCCCAACTGAAAAAGAAGCAATTAAATCTCAGCAATCGATTCTTTTTTTTAGGTTCTGAGAGGGACTAGTCTGTTAAAAATCAATAAAAGTGGGAATTAAAGACTTGTTCAGTCATTGCAGTCTGCAACTATGTACGCCCCTTTTGATTAAGAACCGCCCAATTTGCCCAGGATCGAGTTTAACCGCTGAGAATCTACACGTAAGATGCATTTTCTCGCCGGGTGGTATTTTTTTCCTTTTTTTTTTAAAAATGCAATTTTCGCCAGCGTTAATTTAAGAATCTTAGCGATCTTTTTGGCCGGCAATCCGGCGTTTGCGGATTTTCTGGAAATTCTAGCCTTCCTGTTGACAGGAACTGTGGAAAACAGCATGTCCCTGGTATATGAAATATTGACTCACAATTCATTTGTTTAAACAAATATATATTTGATTGAGTTTCTGTCTATCTCTGATCATTAAGGTGAATGCAATGAGGGGAAATAGATCAAGTGAGGCTATGACCAGTTTCAGCTACTCTGCCACTGACCTTCGACTTCAGTAGGTTATGTTGCTGTAAGTGAAATTGCTTTGACTTTGTCACTGATCCAGCACTTGTGTCCAAGGCAGGAAATGGAACAATAAGGCTTTACACAATGATGTGCACAGGAGTTAAAAGTCAATGGTAAAAGTGACAATTAGTACTGAGCAGAGAAAAAAAAATTGACTGAGTTTTCAATCAATCATTTAGATTACGTGTCTCTTAATAAGACCTTGCATTGAATGAATTGCTGGAGCTCTAGTTGGGATAGGTAGAATTCTTTATGTTTGCATTGTGTGACCAGGAGTTTGCACCCCCCTCCTCATGTCACCACTCTCAGCAAAATCAATAATTAATATCTCTACCAAGAATCCCCCATTGATTATTTTAACCTGTTCTTGAACTCATTTAAGTTGTTCGGAGAGCACTGTAATGTACAAACGCAAATTTCAGCAGAGCTATTAGAAAATGGACTTATCTATTTGGTAAATGAAGTTGAATTTTACATATGCGCACAGCACAATTGCTGTATTTATGCTCGGATTGCTCCCTGTGAGATACAAAGCAGCAAGTTACACACACTGGATGCCGGACAGTACAAATGCAATGGAGGGGTTGAGAGGTGTTGGTGGAGGGGTAGAGGTGGCTGAGAGGTGGAGATGAATGTGATCAGTGTTCTCGTGAAAGCTGACCCCCATGTTTGCGGATGATATTGCAGAGAGGCAGCATGTAGATGAGGAAGAGGAGGGAGCCAAGGATGTTTCCTTGGGAGACTCCTGAAGTGACTTGCAAAGGTCAAAGGCTGCCAAGAGGTCGAAAAGGATGAAGAGAGACAATCCACCACAGGAACACTCACAGATAATTCCATTCATCATTTTGATTAGATCCATTTCAGTGTTGTGGAAGGGGCAGCAACCTGATCGGAGATTCAAACAGAGATTTGCAGGAGAGATGGGCATGAGTTTGGCAAGCGATAGCACGTTCAAAGACTTTGGCTTCATCCAAAAGACATTTTCTAACAGTTGTCGGAAACTGGTACGACTTCATTTGGACCTCAGAAGAATATAAAGGGCAGAATTCACGGGGCAGCTCAGGAACACCCCAGACATGCCTCCTTGCTGTGGGGATGGGGCTGGGCAGCAGATAACTAGCCCACTACCCCTCCCTAGCTTGCATGGTTTCATAAACAAAGGTGATAATGATAAAATGATTGGGAGGGATTAAAATAAAAGGACAGTATGCATGATCACTTTTTATCTACTCGTTTGAGGAAATCAATGATTTTTTAATGGCTATCTGCCAACTGGTTCATTTGTTTTCATGAATCTCTCTACAAGCCGGTGACCAGAGAGGTTATATCGAAATGTATAAGATTATAAGGGGGTTTGACAAGGTGGATGCAGAGAGGATGTTTCCACTGATGGGGGAGACTAGAACTAGGGGGCATAATCTTAGAATAAAGGGCCGCCCATTTAAAACTGAGATGAGGAGAAATTTCTTCTCTCAGAGGATTGTAAATCTGTGGAATTTGCTGCCTCAGAGAGCTGTGGAAGCTGGGTCATTGAATAAATTTAAGACAGAGATAGACAGCGTCTTAACTGATATGGGGAGCGGGCAGGGAAGTGGACCTGAGTCCATGATCGGATCAGCCATGATCTTATTGAATGGCGGAGCAGGCTCGAGAGGCTGTATGGCCTACTCCTGCTCCTATTTCTTATGTTCTTATATAATATGGTACAATATGGTATGGAAATGATAAATCTAGAAAATATCTTTAAGTTAGATTGCGAAAGCACGACAAGGGGTCACAGGCTCAAACAAATCAACGACACATTTAGGACTAATATTAGGAAGTTCCTCTTCACACAAAAATGATCAGTACATGGAATGGACTCCAACGATTGGATGCCTCAGTGGGGGAATTTTAGTGTCTTTCTGGATATGAATAAAAATGGGCTGAATGGCCTTCTCCACCCATAATTATCTTGTGCTCTAGTTAAAATAAGCCAGAAGAATGGCTTTTCAGCTGATTAAAGCAGAAGGTGCTACAGGGGATAATAATCTGTTCAAGGGCCTAGAAATCCGTTTAGGCTGTTTTTAAATGTGATAAATGGCCGCAGTGAAGGATCCGTGTGCATGAAGATGGAAGTTCGAGGATCATAATAAATTGGTCCTTGGGCCTCACCTAAATATTCAACGTGAGCTGCTGATTACCGTCATGCCTCAGAAAAGTCCCTGGGTGAAGTTAGGTGGGGGTGAAAGAGGATGATAGCGGTTGGCAGTGGCCTGGAGATGTACTATGGAGCTGAGAGTAGCAGTCCTGCTCCTGGCTCCACCGAAATATTACAAAGAATGTGCGTACTTTTTCGGTGGAGGTGACTGGCTAGTCTGCATTCCGAAAACCTGAGCTATGCAGGCTTGAGGCCCTTCGGTAGTATATTTAAGGGCCAAAAACAATAGCCTGAGTCAGACTGTTTTCTGTCATCCTTGGTGCGACCCCAAATTATTCTTTTGTGCACTTGTTTTATGCCTGTAAAACAGGCGCAACTAGGACCAATTTCTCTCCCAAGGTCTCCTATTCCAGTATAAAACACGCTGCAACATTTTTTAACATATTGCACAACACTTTAGGAATACATTCCCAAATCTTGTGTTAAACTGCACTGTCTCAGTTCTTCAGAATGCTAATTTTATACGGGCCATTTCTTAATGGGAATATCTTTACATCGCAGGAAATTCCATTAAAATATTAAATGCTTCACAGATTATAAATCAAATGTCAAAATAAATAGTCTTTTCCTACGAGCTTTCTACCTGCGGGAATGCAACTGAAGACAAAGCGAGCTTACATGCGTCACATTCTACTGGGAGTCAAGCGGCAATCGAAAGGATGAGCGTTATTGGGTTTCATCCTCTGAATTATTCTGGTAATGGAAACTAAAGGAGTGGAAAGTCGGTTCTGAGCATTACAGAACATGTGCTCATTAACCAGGCTTTTATACCTGTGTACATTGCTAAATTCTAAGTTGTCTTTAGACAGTTCTTTCCCGACATGAATGAGGACACCTTCATTAAGTGAACATACCTGGGAGAGACTTTGTGGCAAAGCCAGTGCTATTTATAAACATTCCAGGTTCACCTCAGCCATCAGTTTCTGAAACATTTTGTAGCTCTAATCAGATTGTTAAATACAAGCATGTGCACTGTAGCGGGAAAGGCGATGGATGGGTCAACTGAAGGATTCCCAAGGAATCCATGACTCTGCTACCCACACTTCTGCTGTAAGCATGTAATTGGGTGTAATGAATGCTCTTCAAGGTTAGACCAGAGTATTTCGCTTAGCCTTTTTTGAAGAATTATTCGCAAATACTTTACTATCTAACATTGCTCAGCTGAAACAGAAGGACCAGTTAGGGTTCAGCATGGGCTTGGAAACTTCCTTTTCCTTTCTTGGTCACAACCAGTTCAAAGAAAGCATTATACAGACTTGTTTCACACTAAAGAGCAGATCCTTTACTTATTTATACTCATCTTAAATAGTATCGACCTTAATAGCGTGACCCAGTAAGCAATGAAGCATTGAGAATTAAAAAGCATATTAACAAAAAATATTCACTCTTTGAAGTGCTGGAAAGTCTATACCAAGTTATCCTTGAACAGATTATTTGCGGCAAGTCATTAAGAGGGATTATCACCATGACAACCCCTCTGAGAAAACAAATAAGAGTTATGATTATCATTATCATTCTTTTGCTTTGTTCTGCCTATTTCTATTAATTTTTGAATAGTTTTGTTTAAACATTGCCTTGATTGCATCATCAGAGCAACTTGCTTCGGGTTCCTGCATCGGTTGCTTGCTCTAGAAACTGCTCGATTGAAATCAATGGAAATGAAAGTCGGAAGGTTTGTAGAATGGGTAGCTGATCCGCAATGTCAGTTTTGCAACATCAAAATCAAATCTTTGGAGTCTTGATTGTATGAGGGAGCTGAATTAACCTTTATTGAGATATGTTCATTAACCTACTGTTGATGGTCTCGCTTTCATATCCAATCACTGATGATTATTAACTTCTGATCCTTTGGAGAAGTAGTGGCAGATTGGAAACCAAGTCCTTATCTATCACTGGTGTAAACTGTAAGGATGCAACTTAGTATTGACTAAGTTTGGTATTTAGTTTATGTCGTTTCTCCAGTGATAGTCTGGGGTCTAAATCTAATTCGTGCAACCTGAGCTTCTTGTCCAGTTAGTAGTCAATGACAATTCATTGTGATGCAAGTTCCCTGGCAGTCTTGTAAAGTAAAGGCAATTTTCCCAAGTACCCATTCCCACTGGCACACAAGCCTTGGTTTTCAGACAGCAGACCCCGAGTCAAAAAACTTGGCCTAGAGTTTCCATCCGGTTGCGCTGGTTTTTTCAGCGCAATTTGCCAAAAATCGGCCAAACCAATGCAAAAGATGAAGGAATTGCATGTGCAAATTACATCCTGTGCAAATTGAGTATCTGCGATCTTTTGTGCTCGTTTAGCTGGAAGCTGGCCCTGCCCACAACACTGGCCCTGCCCACAACACTGGCCCTGCCCACAGATTTAATCACCTTGGCGAATTCCCGCTAATTGCGCCAGTTTGCGGACTTTCGCCGAGGCCTTTAAAATGAAGCTTCTCTTGGTGCATGGACACTAATGAGCATAAACAATATTTAATTTACTAAGAAACTGACTACAATACAACAATGAAACTGTGTCTGTTTAGTTTTTTGAAGTCATTTTCAGCTCATTGAAATTGGGTTACTCACAGGAAGGGGGCCAAATACTGTGATTAAAAATGATTATTTTTTTCTGTTAAACCCTATAATAATAAAACTGCACCAGGTTACCTCTCTTAGATATATCAAGGAATATTTTTAAATGCAAAAAAGTGCTTTAAAAAATTACGTTCTAAAATGCAGCCCGAGTGCACTGGTTCATTGAAGATTTTACGTTCAGTGATATGCAAATGAGTTGAGCAGAAACTTGAACCAAAAAAAAAATCACTTTTGAAAACAAACGCAATTGGCGGCCATAGCGGAAACTACACCCTGTTAACTGAGCTAAAAAAAAAGAGGGAACAAAGTTGAATATTCATCCCTGCTCTAGAAGCCAATGAAACAACAGCCGAGAGTACTCGGACTTTTTTCTGCAGGTAGGGCCTTTCTGCAGAGTGTCACGACAAACACTCACCTTATTACCCGTGCAGTTAATTCCCAGGCTATTCATGGACGATATCTTCCCATCAAGCCCCGACTGCTGCAACTGCTGCTCCCGTTGTAGTTGTTCTCTCATTTTCCGAGCCTCCTGGATGGCCTTCATCACCGCGTCCTGGTCACCCAGGAAGGCTGTTGAATTCAGAGTGGAGAGGATGTCTAGGGTAGGGGAAAAAAAAACAGCAGTCATAAAATTCCCCAAGAAGCAACCGGCTGACTTACAGCAACTGGTAGATTACAACAAAATAAAAAATTATTCTGACCTATAAAGGTCCTCTTTTTCCAATACATCTTTCCCCCTTGTGTAATAAACTACTCAGTCTGCAGCAGATTCCTTCATAAACCATCTGTTGTCAAATTTAAAATATTCAATATGATAAGTGTACTTTATCCCACAGTCAACATTGTTTTTCTTTTCAAAAAAAAAATACTCATTAAAACTGAAGCAAATTTGAATTCAGACGAGAATCTCCTGAAGCTGTTAATTATTAATGAAGCCATTCCTTTCAGTACATTATCTGGAACATTGATTCCTAAGAATGTGCTCCACACTGCACAACCATCTCTTGCAAATGGATTCGCACTTTTTAACCAGATGTATCAGACCCTGTATTACTGACCCAATTCAGGTAATAGTAGAGTAGGCAAAGCTGAGTGAGCAGTTAAAACTACTTTCCCTGCTGCTGTTATTTTTCATTCTTGATTTTTTTATGTACATCACCTCCTTTCAAATGGTTTTAAAATAACCAATTTTTAAAAAAGATGTGAATTACTGAAGTGCAGTGATCTGTGTAGGGATATAGGACTTTTAGGTAATGAATAATGTTTCCCGCCGGATCCTGTTTTCAGTCGCATCAGTCAGGCTTTCTGCTGCTCATCACCCAAAGCCACTAAACACTTTTCAATTAGGTTCGGCGCCACTGCGTTAGTCAAAACTACAAATTATTTTGAACTCTGTATTCCAAATGTGGACAAAAAAAAAGCATTTAGATTTTGCTCATTAGCTTATGCCCTTTTGTGACACACAGTAAGATACAATGCTAAAGGTGGGTCATTAGTTGGAGGGGAAAATACCTGACAAGCTTTCCAAGCTTAGTACATTCTAAGAACAGAGCAGCAAAACTTATGAGTAGGCAACTTTTTTTTGCAATACTGTGAATCATGCAAATGTAACTATTCAGTCTATAGTATAGACAAGAAGTACTCACTAGGAATAATTCCTTGTTCCCTTTCTTCCAGTGGGAAGCTTCACTCGACTATTTGGCCCCAATGAGTGCAGGTCCCAGGAGTGATATTCTGGAATTAGGCCTAACCTTTTGTTGAGAGCCAGAATCCTGAGAAGTAACTTGATTGATGACCACTCTCAGAGATCTATTATAAAGTAACTCCATTTTGTTTTAAAAAGCTTTGTGTCTTTTCTTTCTACCACCAGCCTCTCCGGAATCATTGCTCGAGTATCACCGGAGAACTGGATAGCTGTGTAATGACAGCCAGAGACACTTGGGGTCTGCCAAGGCTCCAGGTAAGGAGGAGGTTGGACGTGAGGTGGTCCCTGTGCTGTATTACAAGTCTTACCGATATTAGGTTGACCCTGCGAAGGGCACAATGAAGCCAGATGCTGTGATGCAGCAGAAAAACTGGATCACTACTGAAGGCCAACTTATTTATAGATTAGTTTAAAATCAGCCACTGTGTTAGTTACTGTGAGTATTGAAAGAATGAGCTGAGTCGCCAATTGATATTTGGCGATTGGATAATTATTCATCAATTAAGTCTGAAAATATGACATTTGAGCCCAACATGGATTAGCTGTAGATTTCCAACGCTTTTGCAGTTAAGAGACAAAGACAAGAATAAACAATACTGCATTTTCATTTGTACATGCATTGCTCCTCTGCACAATATAAGCTAAAATGCATTGCTGGTTATGGTGATGCTTTACACAACCTGCCTTTTATGCTCAGGAGAATCAATAGCCAACCTTGTAATTGTATTAGTGAAGCTTGAATATATGTACAGTATTTTTGGTAAAAGTAGGCTGGATCTCATCCAATTGTCCCTGGTTCAGCATGGATCTAAAGGATAGTAGCGGGACATTTGGAAAAGCATAATTCAATCAAGCAGAGTCAGCATGGTTTTATGAAAGGGTAATCATGTTTGACAAATTTGCTGGAGTTCTTTGAGGATGTAACGAGCAGGGTGAATAAGGGGGAACCAGTGAATGTGGTGCATTTGGATTTCCAGAAGGCATTTCATAAGGTGCCACATAAAAGGTTACTGCATAAGATAAAAGTTCACGGGGTTGGGGGTAATATATTAGCATGGATAGAGTATTGGTTAACTAACAGAAAACACAGAGTTGGGATAAATGGGTCATTTTTCGGTTGTCAAACAATAACTAGTGGGGTGCCGCAGGGATCGGTGCTGGGGCCTCAACTATTTACAATCTATATTAATGACTTGGATGAAGGGAGCGAGTGTAATGTAGCCAAGTTTGCTGATGATACAAAGATGGGTGGAAAAGCAAATTGTGAGGAGGACACAAAAAATCTGCAAAGGGATATAGACAGGCTAAGTGAGTGGGCAAAATTTTGGCAGATGGAGTATAATGTGGGAAAATGTGAAGTTATCCACTTTGGCAGAAAAAATAGAAAAGCAAATTATAATTTAAATGGAGAAAAATTGCAAAACGCTGCAGTACAGAGGGATCTGGAGGTCCTTGTGCATGAAATACATAAGTTAGTATGCAGGTACAGCAAGTAATCAGGAAGGCAAATGGAATGTTGGCCTTTATTGCAAGGGGGATGGAGTATAAAAACATAGAAACCCTGCTACAACTGTACAGGGTATTGGTGAGGCCACACCTGGAGTACTGCGTACAATTTTGGTCTCCGTATTTAAGGAAATATATAGTTGCATTGGAGGCTGTTCAGAGAAGGTTCCCTAGCTTGATTCCGGAGATGTGGAAGTTGACTTATGAGGATAGGTTGAGTAGGTTGGGCCTATACACATTGGAGTTCAGAAGAATGAGAAGTGATCTTATTGAAACTTATAAGATAATAAGGGGGCTCGACAAGGTGGTTGCAGAGAGGATATTTCCACTCATCGGGGAAACTAAAACTAGGGGACATAGTCTCAGAATAAGGGGCCGCCCATTTAAAACTGAAATGAGGAGGAATTTCTTCTCTCAGAGTTGTAAATCTATGGAATTCTCTGCCCTAGAGAGCTGTGGAGGCTGGGTCATTGAATATATTTGAGGTGGAGATAGACAGATTTTTGAGTGGTAAGGGAAGTGGAGCTGAGTCCATGATCAGAT
Organism: Pristiophorus japonicus; assembly: GCF_044704955.1. Taxonomy (NCBI): domain Eukaryota; kingdom Metazoa; phylum Chordata; class Chondrichthyes; family Pristiophoridae; genus Pristiophorus; species Pristiophorus japonicus. Next base: position 180,129,052 of record NC_091990.1, on the reverse strand, counting down.
CAGCCATTGAATGGCGGAACAGGCTCGAGGGGCCAAATGGCCTACTCCTGCTCCTATTTCTTATGTTCGTATGTTTTTCTTATGATATGTCTTGGCCAACAGTAGGATATGTTCAATGTAATATTAATTGCTAGTTTAAGAAATCATAACCTCTCTTTGAACACAGGAAGTGGAAACATCTACTGAGGAGGGGGGGGAACAGACAAAATGATTTCACATATGCGCTTGAATTGTCAATAAACTTGTTTAATTAAAGCAACAGAACTCTCACCACATGTAAGGCTTACAAAATGTCTAACTGTGTGCTAAGTCAGTGATGGTGGTACCCTGGTAAGAGTGAAGGTGATTTGAGGTTATTAAAAAGATTAAGTCCAATGCCATATTTTCTTTCTTCATCATCTAGAATCATAGGGGTAGATTTGATGAATTGTTACTCTTGGCTAATTAATTGGAAATTGTACAGGGCTTGATGGCCACCAGACCCAAATTCCCAGTATGCTTTTTCATGGCACAAAGATCTATGCTGAGAGCTCTAATGTGTAAAACTTTCTCCAAAGAGCTCACCCTAGTTGGACTAGAGTGCAGAATCTTCTGACTTGTACAATATTATTCAGGTTTGATTGGCCGAAAAATGGACAACTAGCAATACCAAAAAGAACATGTTTACAATTTCAACAGCAATATGGACCACATGAAAACTTCACAATTACAGCATCACTGCACACAGCATCTAGAGCAGCACTTCTCTCGTGATGTTAAGAGTATAAAGATACCGTTTCATTTTCATTGTGCACTCACCTAAAGATGATCCTCTTCCTGGTGTACCGCCCACAGGGCTGGGGATGCTGCTTTTGTTGGGCAGGTTGACTGGACTGGATTTAGTTGTGTGGAAGAAGGTCTGGGTAGGTGATGTGGGGGATCGGACGGGGTCTGAAGTCTTGGGCCTGGCTGACAGATTGAGTGGCTGCGCTGCTTCATCCTGCGAACGAACCATAAACAAGCCCACTTTAACACATTGAAGATCACATAACAACAATGTGATCTTCCAATCATTGGAAACTAATCCAAACTGACATGTGCGCATTTGAGCCAATTGGTGCCAGACCTATTTTAATCAGGTGCCATTTTGATTCTGGTACCCACAATAATAGTACAGTTGCACCATTCCTTTTTATTTCTAAATCTATTTGCATACAAATGGATTTTTTCCCCTTAAACACAGAAGTAACTTTTGGTTTTCACATTCACTTTAACCTGATTAACTTTAACCTGTTTAAATTAATCTAGCATTATGGTTACTACAAAAAAACTCTACTAGTTGCCATTTACATTTCACACATGCATTTCATTTGTAAATAATGGTTGTACTTCATATTATAAAAACAACCTGGTATTTGGCACCCAATACAGTTTGAGAAGGAAGAAATCCAGCCTGATCAACGTCCTGGACTGTTTTTAAGGAACCAACATCCCAAATGGATGTTGGAAAGGCCCATCATGTAATGTACCTAGAGTTCCAAAAAGTGTTCCACTAAGTTCCACATGAAAAGCTGCTGTACAAACTGAAGGAAAGGAATATCCTGGGTGAAACCAGGTGAAAGTTAGCTGAAAGAGAGGAAGCAGCAGATAATAGAAGAGTGATTTCAAACTGGGGAGATATACTTCGGGGAATGCCCTGATGTTTGTGCTGGGTTCCAACTGCTTCTAATTTACATATAGGATTTGTATTCAGAAATACATTCAAATTAGTAAGCTTTGCAGATGATACTAAAATGGTGGGAACAATTATGTCTAAAGCAGCCAAGGAGTTACATGGCTTGGTAATCTTGTTTTTAAATTAAGATCATTTAATAAGACGGTAAAAAAAAGAGCTTTGTTAAATCCCAGAACTGCTTTCCCTGTCATTTGTTACCAAACTCAATGACGTAATGGTAGACAATGGCTTGGTAGTTTGTAGGATGTAGTACCCTCTTATTAAAACACATCCCTCAGGATCCCTACAAACCGCATTATAGGAAAGAGAGTGTTATAGGAAAGAAAAACTTAACTACACACGCCGCTAGATAAAGCCATTCATTACTCACATTACAGCAGTGACCGCAGAAAAACAGAGAGCAATGGTAAGCAGTTATTTACTGAAACTGTCTGAGCTTTCTCGTACATTGTAAAGCTAATTGCTTCTTTAAATAGTAAAGTCCAAATGATCAGAGGTGTACTGATAGAAACTACCACTGGATCAATTTAGAAATACGCCAATGTGTAATTACATTGACATAAACAACCTGTACGTTAATGTTGGGCATATTCTGAGGGGCATCAGTGTTGGGATTCACGGCCTAATTTATGGAAACATCGAGGGGTAAATTTCTTTAATTTTCATCGCTGGGCGGAAACCAGGAAGTAGCACATCGGCCGCTCATGACACACACCTCGACTTTCCTTTCCAGTGACTTTGAGTTTTTCTCCTGGTGGTGAAAATTAAAATCTACCCCCAATGTCAAGCTTTCACAAGTCAAGTACAATAACAGCCAAAGTGAACTCAGGCTGCTTATCCTCGAGCCTCACAAAAGCTCCACCTACTGCACCACTGTAACAGTTACCTTTCCCACGCCTTCTTTATTGAGACAGACTGAGTCAATTTGGAGGAAAGGGGGGCTGTGGGCCTGTCTCCATTAAGAACTAGATTAAGGCTGACCCTAACCCATTTCACAAAGGATCCTTACAGCCAGAGGTTGACTTTCATCGCATGTGCTGAAGTCAAACAGCCTCAAAATATGGGGGAGCCAATTTAAAACCGAATTGAGAAGGAATTTCTTCTCCCAGAGGGTTGTGAATCTGTGGAATTCTCTGCCCAGGGAAGCAGTTGAGGCTAGCTCATTGAATGTATTCAAATCACAGATAGATAAATTTTTAACCAATAAGGAAATTAAGGGGTATGGGGAGCGGGCGGGTAAGTGGAGCTGAGTCCACGGCCAGATCAGCCATGATCTTTTTGAATGGCGGAGCAGGCTCGAGGGGCTAGATGGCCTACTCCTGTTCCTAATTCTTATGTTCTTATGTTCTTATGTTATGTTCAAACCTTAGACTCTACTGGTAAATGTAATGTCCCACTCCTGTGCCATTCAATCTCCCAGCTAAAAGTGTCATTTAGAATAAAGAATTGAATTGATAGCTTCTCTACTGGCTCAGTTAGAAAATGTGGACCTAAGCCATTGGACCAGAAAATCTGCCAGAATGTCCTCCTGTGATTCTGGGGTTATTGGGGGATGAGGGGGAATGAATCAGGGTTCCTGTTCCTGATTACTATCAAATGACCCCTGGTGGAAATGTGCTGGTACGAATGGCAGAGGAGAACAGGAATCAGTCTCAGTTACAGTGTTGTGCATGGTAGAACAGCCTGCTGATGGCCTCTATCTGGACTCATACATGACGAATGGTACCTCACTTGGATGAAGTACCAGAAGTTGGCATCCGCCCATGTAATCCAGCGTAAACTGGAACCTTCAGGAGAGGACAGGAGATAACGGGGGTGGGGGTGCGGGGGAGGGAGCAGTAATTGATATGTATATTTTCTTTTAAAACTCTCTCATTTAAGATTGTGTGTGTTTTGTGTATCTACAACAAGAACAGAAAATTGCTCCTTTGATAGTTTGAAAAAGCTGAGGTATTAACTGTGGTACATTGCATAGTTAATTGGAAAATACAGAATAACAAAGACTGAATACAACATCTGATCATTTGGTTGGATGGTACGTTTTACCTCAGGGACAGAAATGGTTCTCTCCTGTAACATTCAAATAAGAAGCTAATTAGCCAATTCCTAAAAGATTTAACTAAAGGAAGGCTCATTAGTCTCTCTCTGTACTTGCCTTTATTTACATAAGCACAGTAATTTTATTATTGTAATGTCAGTGTTTACTCATGTTGACAAATGTAATTTGGAACTAATGCACTTTGCAGTTCTAACTCTCCACTCAACTTAATCTGAAATGTATTCCAACTAGTTCAAGCTAAATATCCAGTTGCGTATTCCTGTGTTTTCCTGTGTTCAAAGCTAAGTTTCTTGCCATGTATATGTCTAATTTAACCATTTACTGTAGAACTCTCGCCTCTCGGTTAGAAGGTTGTCGTTTCAACTCAACATGAATGCTTAAGCACATAACTTAGATTGACACTCAGTGTAGTAATGAGGGAGTCCTGCAATGTTAGAGGTGCTGTTCTTCAGAGTAGATGTTAAACTAAGATTCTAGTTCTGACGAAAGGTCATCGACCCTAAATGTTAACTCGGTTTCTCTCTCTACAGATGCTGTCTGACCTGCTGAGTATTTCCAGCATATTCTGTTTTTATTTTATTCTAGCTTCTGTTTCAGTGGTTCAGGTGGTTGATAAATATCCTTTGGCACTATTTGAAGAAAAACAGAATTCTTCGATTGTCCTACTCAACATTTCTCCCTCAACTAACCTGATTAATGTTTGGGACTTGCTCCCTCCACATCAGAGGCTTAATTTTCAGTCATGATGCCACTGTCCTTCAAAATTCTCCTCCCAAAAATAACTCAACCTTTGCTACTTCTCTTCCTGCCTTCAAAAAGCTCCTAAAGCTTTTCTCTTTGACTCTCGCCCTTCCCCATCTAAACTTTTCTTCTTCTTCCAACTTTCTATCCTACTAAGGGGCTGAAATTGATGGGCATACAGCCGCGGACTGGCAACATACTGCCCAAAATCGCAAAATTGATCAAAAAATACCTACATACCGCCCTGCGCGAAATTCCTCAGTGACACACCGCCGGGCGGTATGCATACCGTCTGCCCACGTGGAGCACCCTGCAGCCCGACCACAAGTCCAACATTGGTAGCATGCCACCGATATACCACCGCAGCTACACATCGTCTGAAAAAAGTTGGTTTGATGCCGATGGTATGTTGACGGTATGTAAACTACAATGTTTCTCCTCCCCCTCTCCAGCGATTTTTCCTCTCCCCAGCAATCTATTTCTCTCTCCCCCCCCCCCGTCAAGATATAGTCCTCCCCCCAGAGATCTAATCCCCCCCAGCGACCTAGTTCTCCCCCCCCAGAGATCTAATCCTTCCCCCCACCCCCCGAGATCTAATTCTCGCGCGCCCCCCCCCGAAGATCTAATTTCCCCCCCCCCCAGAGGTCTAGTCTTTCCTCCCCCCTCCCCCTCCCCCACCAAGAACTAATCCCCTCCCCCCCCCAGAAATCTAATTCCATCCCCAGAGGTCTAGTCTCCCCCCGAGAACTAATCCCCCAGAGTTCTAATCCGCCCCAGAGAGATCTAATCCCCCCCCAGAGAGATCTAATCCCCCCCCAGAGAGATCTAATCCCCCATCAGAGATCAAGTCCTCCACCAGGGATCTAGTCTTCCCCCAAGAGATCTAATCTCACCCCCAAAGATCTAGTCTTCCCCCAGAGATCTAGACCTCTCCTCCAAGAGATCTAATCCTACCCCTAGAGATCTAGTCCTTCCCCCCCCCCCCACAAAAAAAAGTGTGAATAAATAAATAAATAATAAGTACTATAAATAAGTCAAAAACACTGCACAAAACAATTAAAAATCTACACTTACCTTCGATCCAACGTTGGCAGTCTCCGACCTCCAGACTGCTCTTCTTGGGGGGGGAGGTGGGGCAAGGTGAAGCAAAGAGGGGTCGGAAGTTAATGGAAGAGCGTGCGTGCGCAGAACACGGGACCTGAAGAGTCCTGAGTCCCAGACAACTTACTCTGCACCGCCGGAGCAGACCGCCCATCTCATTCCACTGACGCCCCGCTCAGGACCGCCCGGACCAATGTTGCCAGCACTCCGCCCCAGCGGTACCGGCCGATGAATATTGACCGACCATTGCGAGACCACCGAGAATTGGGCGGTCCACCAATTTCGACCCCTGAGTCAGTGTTCTGAGACAATTTCCTTGATGTGAGGGGTGCTGTCTAAATGCTAAACACTGATTGCTATCCACAGTGGCTTCTGCTGGAAAGTGTACATGGCTGGATGCAGACACGATCAGACTCAGCTGTGAGTCCCCATGGTCAAGTGGTCTATTGAACACTTGCCGTCGAGGTTCATAGATGAAGAATGTCTACTTGGGCAAGGCAAGTATGCTGGCACATCTCAATATGAGTCATGCGTTCAGGAAACAAGGTAAGACAGGGGAGGGGGAGAAGGACATTGAAAAGAAAGGTGCTCAAATTAGGACCTGGAATAAGGGTCATTGCAACACAACAGAATGTTGAAATGGAGAGTTTAAGGCGAGACTAAAATGAAAGAGTTCAGTCACAACGGAGTTTAATCACTGTGAGCTAGACTTTCAGGTTTTAGGGCAACAATTAGGGGTCGAAATTCCCTTCATAAGGCCGCCCGTTAGACCGGTGCTAGGCAGCTAATGGGCAGCAAAGGCCGACCGTGGGTGTTAAGCGTCCCATGGCTCGGGAGAAATTCGCGAGGCTTTTTAGTAGAGGCAGCAAGAGATAACGCTGGGCCATCTAACGCCACCCACGTAGTGATGTCATCCAGCGGGCAACGCTCCCTTGGTGTCGCTCCCGCGATATTTGGTTTGTAACAGAAGCCTAACGGCAAGGTGTCCGTACTGCCTGAGAAAGGTGGAGGGAACATCATGGGGCTCAGGCGTATTCGCCCAGAGATCAAGGTCAGTTCGTTTTCTTTAGTTATTTCATCTTCTGTTCAGTAGTTGTAACAGTGGGGAAGTTTGTGTCTGGGTCGGAGAAGTTTGAGGTTTTGTTTCTTTCTTCCTATTTTTCAGCTAGCGTGGCGACAGCCTCCCGTTGGGAAATTCAGTCGGCCTCCTGAGCTCTCGCCCGAGGGTGAGTGTGCGACACCACTTTTTAGCGCTGCTCTCTCATCTTTGGCCGTAAAAACTGAATTTGGCAGTCGGAGCCTGCACCTAACGCCTGGCGGTAAAATCAGCCCTCAGGCGGAGACACCGCCTCAAAAACGCCATTACCGGATTTCGGCGCCTTAGGGTCCCAGCTTGCCTTTTCATTTACAACATTTTCTGAATCAACAAAATATTTATATCTCCAACAGTTAATTATTTGGTGCAAAAATGTTAATAATCTTCAAAAAGTTATTGCTCACCTTGTGGAATGCTCTTTATAATTGCACCATAAATCTCCAAGTGCCTGAAGCTTTGGGGGCATTATTTAAAAATTATTTATTTTGCTTCATGCTCAACAAAGTGCGGAATAATACTGCAATACTGACTTTAATAAATTCAATCTCCATTTTCAGACCTGAACCCGGAGAGTTTCGTGCTGTAAGCGCAAGCCCACTGAGAACTGGATAGACATGTATCCAAACTGATTGGATCTTCACTATCCTACAAGCCCAACTCTGGTCAATTAGACAGCTCAAACGTCTTATTTAGCTTCAACTATATCCATTCTGCTCTGATCTGTATTTGTTTTCCTCTCTTTCTCTCTGATAACTCACAAGGGGAGTAGATTCTGTATGAGGCATCAGCTAGCTGCAGGAGTGTTTACTCTTAAAAATGTCTTTTCTACTTCAATTATGAGCAGTTTGGGTGATGTTTGCCTTTTGTACTTGAGTTAATTTCAGGGCTGTGCTCGTTCTTAGAGGCTGCTGTTTTAACTTCTGTTCAAGCAATTGTCAAATGTCTAAGCTTTTATAGTGCTATTGCAATCGAACTGAATGTACATAAAGTTATTCTGAACTGTACACTTGTGCACCAACCACATAATTGCCAATCACATGAGCATTTTTGAAATTTTAAGATGAAGTCACTTCAAATTAGATTCAAATAATTCTATCTAACTTGCTTTCCTGTTTACACAAATGACAATTCTACTACGCAGAGGGAAATGCAACATGTTCTGGGTTTTCTATGGCAGTTGTCGATGTTGTTACAACATTAACTTGCATTTATATAGTGCCTTTCATATCCTTAGGACATCCCAAAGCGCTTCATATTTATGAATTATTTTGGAGTGTTGTCGCTGTTGGTATGTGGACAAAGAAGAAGCACTTGGATTCTGTCTTCTTTTGCTGTTCCTTCACACTAATTACTTCAACATTGCACAGCACTCCATCTAGAGGCGCAGTTAAGAAGTGATAAAGTCACCCTGGCAGAAAAGGCAGCCAAGGATTTCTGAACAGCTGTTAAGTGCTCAACTGCTTTAACAATTGGTGTCCCTAATATTGTGATACCTCAAAGCCTCCGTGATAAAATGCAACATCCCCACCGACACCTGGGAGTCCCTGGCCAAAGGCTGCCCTAAGTGGAGGAAGTGCATCCGGGAGGGCGCTGAGCACCTCGAGTCTCGTCGCCGAGAGCAGGCAGCGGAAGGAGTGTGCGGCAAACCTGTCCCACCCACCCTTTCCTTCAACCACTGTCTGTCCCACCTGTGACAGAGACTGTAAATCCCGTATTGGACTGTTCAGTCACCTAAGAACTCAAGTTTAGAGTGGAAGCGAGTCTTCCTCGATTTCGAGGGACTGCCTATGATGATGCTGACCTAATATTGTGATACCTCTGCTTTCTGCCAATAAGTTGTGCATTAGCAATCTATTGTAAACCAAGGATAGTGCACAGAACATGAAGGTCTATGTACTCCTAGGTTCAAGGAAATGTCAAATACAAAAATAAGTTGACCACGGTTGAAGTGCAGAGATATGATTATCATAGGCAGTCCCTCGAAACAAGGATGATTTGCTTCCACGCCAAAAAAAAGGATGAGTTCACAGGTGTTTTGAAAGAAGGACCCAAACTACATCCTGTAGGGTGGAAGATACCTGTGTGTGGATTTTTTAATGTGGGGTGGCCGTTGCACACCAACCACCACACACGGGCTTGACAGAGCGCGGTCTTGGTCCAGTGGCAAGGATTACCCAGGACAACTGGAGACCAGCTCTGCTGCACGGACCTAGTGCGCGCACACATCGCAGTGTGGGCTGGGCCCGTGCTGCCCCTGGGCCCCTGGCCCCGAACTCACGCCTTCCCTGGGCCCCGGTCACATCCCCACAGTCTCTCGCTGCTCCTTCGCCCCGACCTCCTGCTGTCCCTGCCCACGCTCCAATCACCGACCTGGACCTTGCTGACGTCACTCTTCGCTGCCGTTGCCCTCCTGCACCAGCTCACGCTGTACCTTGTAGCGGTATGCCTCCACACTGCCCAGGGCCACTGCTCGCTGCTCCTTTAATGGCCCCGACCTGCCGCTGATGGTTTCTCATCTTGTAGTTTGTTGCTGACATCCCCAGTTTTGACTATCCCCCCCGCCACCCCCCCAATTTGGTGCCATCCGCAAATGTATTCCCCTTAACCCCTCCCCTCTTTATATAACCATTCCTGTGTATAACTCGGGTCAGTGAACATGAGAATACAGGAGTAGAACTGTAGCTAATTTGATTACCCTTTTGATATTATTCAAAACTTTCCCTCAGGATATTAAATAAATGTGATAGGACCCATATTTGGTACATTGTACATAATCTATGGAATTAATGGCTTGATGGAATTAATGGCTTTTTTCTGTTGAATGCTTTCTTTTGTTCTCAGGCTTGGCTCAGTGGTAGTCCTCTCACCTCTGAATCAGAAGGAAGTGGCTTCAAGCCCCACTCAAGGTACATGAGCACATAATCTAAGCTGGCATTCCAGTGCAGTACTGAAGGAGTGCTGCACTGCAGTGTTTTAGAGGAGACATTAAACTGAGGTCCTGTCTGCCCTCTCAGGTGGACATTCAAGATCCCATGGCAGTATTCAAAGAGTAGAGGAATGCCCCAGGTGTCCTGGCTGATATTTAGCAAACATCTCTAAAAAAAAAACAGGTTATCTGGTCATTTATCTCCTTGATGTTTGTTGGACCTTGCTGTGTACAAATTAGCTGCCTTATTTCCATGGCATTGCAACAGTGACTACACTTCAAAAGTATTTCATTGGCTGTGATGCACTTTTGGGCATTCTAAAGTTGCGAAAGGAGCAATATAAATGCAAGTTCTTTCTTTGCTCTCACATCAATATTATCTTTACGTACCAGGGGTCATCACATCTCCTCAAATATTCCATACCTAACTAAGGTCCCTCAGTTTCCTCCGCCTATGATGGTAGAGTAGTTCAGTCCATGGACAATCCCGTACCTTCTGCTAATGTAGCTATACAATCAGCTGACTTGTGGATGGGAGCTTTTTCTCTGGCCCCTCTCTCTGACTTAAATAGAACTTTCCCTCTGACTTATATAGAATTACATAGAATGTACGGCACAGGAACAGACCACTTGGCCCAACTGTCCAGGCAGTGTCTATGCTCCACACGAGCCTCCTCCCACCCCCCTCTTCATCTGATCATCATAGGCAGTCCCTCGGAATCGAGGAAGACTTGCTTCCACTTTAAAAATGCGTCCTTAGGTGGTTGTACTGTACAATACGAGAACCACAGTTCCTGTCACAGGTGGGACAGATAGTCGTTGAGGGTAAGGGAGGGTGGGACACATTTGCCGCACGCTCCTTCCGTTGTCTGCGCTTGGTTTTTGCATGCTCTCGGCGATGAGACTCGAGGTGCTCAGTGCCCTCCCGGATGCACTTCCTCCACTTAGGGCGGTCTTTGGCCAGGGACTCCCAGGTGTCGGTGGGGATGTTCATCTTCATCTAACCCTATCAGCATAACCTTCTATTCCTTTCTCCATCATGTGATCATGTACCTTCCCATTGAATGCGTCTATGCTATTCGCCTCAATCACTCCTTGTGGTGACGAGTGCCACATTCTGGGGAATCATTGCTGATAGACTCTATGCTTCGAGGACCAGGGAAATATCATCAATGGAAACCAACTGGCCAGGATGTAATAGCAGTAAGGTGAAGATGTAGATGAGTGTTTAAAGCCAGAGTCACTGGCCTCTCGTATCCCCTTGGCGAGATGCCCCCTCCAAACGCAGAATCCTGCCTGGTGAATTTCAATAACAATTCGGGGAGGTGGGGCGGCCGAGTTACACTAGTTACAAGATCATTTCACCTTAAATTACTGTACTAAACAAAGAATTATTGATCTCTCACTAAATAAAATAAAAGAGCAAGCTTTCCAAACACATAAGTAAAAGCATCTTTCTCAGTCACATATCGAGCATGCATCCATCGCATTTCAGATATCATATTTTGTTCCAGTATTTCTGCTCTTGATACTGGAACAAGGACAGCAGCCAGGGATTTACACTCAGCTGGCAATCTGCAGGAACTGCTTTCGCATTTAACCCCTATTGTGCTCAGGGTGAGGCTATTTCGACCACTTTCTCATGGGGAGTACTTGAGCAGTGTAACGGGACAGACCAGGTTAAACGTAGTTCCATTTTAGCAGCTGAAAATCACACACGTGCTCCACCTCAGATACCCCATGTACATAGCTATGAAAGATCAGCCAGTGCTATTAAAGTTTAATAATTCAAAAAGGAGTTAGATGTAGTCCTTACTACTAGGGGGGGATCAAGGGGTATGGCGAGAAAGCAGGAAGGGGGTACTGAGGTTGCATGTTCAGCCATGAACTCATTGAATGGCGGTGCAGGCTCGAAGGGCCGAATGGCCTACTCCCGCACCTATTTTCTATGTTTCTATAACTTACACATCAAAGTTTCTAACAATGAATTTAAGCTGGTATTGTTTCCGTTGTGCAAGCGAGATGCAGTGCATTTCTGCACACAATTACCTTAAATCAGTATGAGTGAAAATGATCACAGCTGCAAACAGTTTTATTATCAACCTATCCTGGTACGCACACGATAAATGAGAAAGAGGAACAAGATTTAGGTTGGAAAATTCAAATTTTGTAGATTGTAGGTACGAACTACTGATTAGCGTATTTTACTCACTCAAAACCTACCTTAACTTGAGCGACAGGGCTGGTCCCGTGCTTTTCATTTTTCAGAGCTGTTGGGGAGAGTGCGCCCGCTGGGTTTGGTGGCTGTTGAGTAGACGGGATCTTTGCACCAGGGGATACCTGCATACTGGCTAGCTGGGCTGCATACAACTGCTGAGAGAGGGAGAGAAGAGATCTCATGAGTGTCAGCGTTCTTTACTCACCTACAGTCTGCTGAAGGAGTGTCAGAAACTCACAAACATATGCAACACGACAGTGGAACACAACATTCACTCCCATTAAATTCAATGGGCAGCAACCTAGGTTGTTGATTCACAGACAGCTTGCTCTCATAGATAGAGATTTGTAGAATGATCACATTCAGCAACAAACCCCACACATTCGCGAGCTTAAAAGTTGCATACTTACTACTACCAGACATTTAGTTATATAGTTGGCTGATGAGTTACAAGGGAAATAGTTATTCCACAGGTCAGATGACATAAACGTAAAGCTTAGAATTCTACTTGTTGACAGCATTATTTGCATTTTGAGGTTTGCCTCCCATCCCTTATCTCATTTACCATGAATTGTTGCTTTATTTCCATTAATGATTTTCTGTTGTCAAGGTGAGAGAAAGCAGTGCTGATGAATAGAATAGGTTTCCTCTTTGCACTAACTGATACTCTTCCGCTGCACCACTACTGGCTACTTGTCCAGCCACTATGTTGCTGTCCTCTGGAATTCTCTACCTTGTTACTTCCCTCCCTCTTTTTGAAAACATTCTCAAAACCCTCCTTTTTGACTGTTCCGTAGGTTTCTCATCCTAGTCTCTCAATTTATCTTTTCACTCCTCGTACTCAGGTTCCACTGGGTCTCTTTTCTCCTTTCTGTGCCCTGCTCCGAGACATCTTCCTGAACGTGACTCACACATGTAAATACAAGCCACTCTGTTGACGAATCACACCCTTACCAGGTCACCCCACTGACACCTGGGAGTCCCTGGCCAAAGACCGCCCTCAGTGGAGGAAGTGCATCCGGGAGGGCGCCGAGCACCTCGAGTCTCATCGCCGAGAGCATGCAGAAATCAAGCGCAGGCAGCGGAAAGAGCGTGCGGCAAACCAGTCCCACCCATCCTTTCCCTCATCTGTCCCACCTGTGACAGGGACTGTGATTCTCGTATTGGACTGTTCAGCCACCTAAGAACTCATGCTAAGAGTGGAAGCAAGTCTTCCTCGATTCCAAGGGACTGCCTATGATGATGATGATGATACCTGGAGTTAGTGAGGGATCTCAAGTGCTTCCTGAGATTATCAGATGTCTGTCTGGCATCAGGCTTCTGTACTCATTATTTCTGTTGCTGTGTAAATACTAATAAAACATTGTTTACTGCAACAATCGCACTGTTTTCCTTTGAGTAGCTGACATTGGGCTGGATTTTCGGTCTCTTGCCGCCCCTCCTAGCACCCCCAGAGGGGCGGCAAAAAGCACTTGCGCCCGGGCGGCCAGCTCCCGGTATGCCGCCGGCACATTCGGTGCCAGGTTTGCAGGGGGCGTAGATCATTACCACCCAGGAGAGCCGAGCCAGTGTGCAACGCCTCTCATTGTGACACCGGCTCGATATTTGGATCACGCCCACTCCGTAGGGCGCCCTCGTGAGAACGCCAGTGAAAGCTGCCGTTCGAAGCTATACCAGCCGAAGTGATTCAAGAAATGTTTACCTCAGGTCAGCGTCCGCGCCCAGGCCAACATCCCCAGCATTGAAGCACTGACCACACTCGATCAGCTCCGCTGGGCTGGCCACATCATTCACATGCCAGACACAAGACTCCCAAAGCAAGTGCTCTATGCGGAGCTCCTTCACAGCAAACGAGCCAAAGGATGGGCAGCGGAAACATTAAAAGGACACCCTCAAAAAGCCTCCCTGATAAAGTGCGACATCCCCACTGACACCTGGGAGTCCCTGGCCAAAGACTGCCCTAAATGGAGAAAGTGCATCCGGGAGGGCGCTGAGCATCGCCGAGAGCATGCAGAAATCAAGTGCAGGCAGCGGAAAGAGCGTGCGGCAAACCAGTCCCACCCACCCCTTCCCTCAACGACTATCTGTCCCACCTGTGACAGAAACTGTGGTTCTCGTATTGGACTGTTCAGTCACCTGAGAACTCATGCGAAGAGTGGAAACAAGTCTTCCTCGATTCCGAGGGACTGCCTATGATGATGATGAACTTAGGTAAGTGTGATTGCTTTTCTTTTTGTGAATTATGTTGGGGTCATGTCAGTAATGAATTAGGAATGTTTTGGGTGTTTATTTTCAGGTTTTTTTTCTCCACGGAAGCCTCTGTTCGGGCGCTCCCAGGCAGGCTGTTTAGTTTGGGATTTTCAGTAGCTGCGCTCCGGACCCAACTGATGAATTTTCCGGCACAAAATGTACCACCCCGTCCGGGACACCATCCCAACTGAGGCGTGACTGAATTTCTCCCCCATAGAAACATAGAAAATAGGTGCAGGAGTAGGCCATTCGGCCCTTCAAGCCTGCACCACCATTCAATATGATCATGGCTGATCATGCAACTTCAGTACCCTCATTCTGGCTTTCTCTCCATACCCTTTGATCCCTTTAGCCATAAGGGCCACATCTAACTCCCTTTTGAATATATCTAACGAACTGGCCTCAACAACTTTCTGTGGTGGAGAATTCCACAGGTTCACAATTCTCTTGAGTGAAGAAGTTTCTCCTCATCTCGTTCCTAAATGGCTTACCCCTTATCCTTAGACTGTGACCCCTGGTCCTGGACTTCCCCAACATTGGGAACATTCTTCCTGCATCTAACCTGTCCAATCCTGTCAGAATTTTATATGCTTCTATGAGATCCCCTCTCATTCTTCTAAATTCCAGTGAATATAAGCCTAGTCGATCCAGTCTTTCTTCATATGTCAGTCCTGCCATCCCGGGAATCAGTCTGGTGAACCTTCGCTGCACACCCTTAATTGTCTTTCAAATGTTAGAATGGAGGTTTCAGTGAGTGTGCCAATATTTTATTACGTAGAATTTACAGTACAGAAACAGGCCCTTCGGATCAGCAGGTCTATGCTGGTGTTTATGCTCCACACAAGCCTGGTGCCTCCTTTACTTCCTATCATCCTCTCACCATATCCTTCTACTCCTTTCGCCCTCATCTACTTATCCAGCTTCCCCTTAAATGCACCGATACTATTCGCCTCAACCACACCATGTCTTAGCAAGTTCCACATTCTAACCACTCTCCGAGTAAAGAGAAGTAAATAAACGCAAGGAAACAAGTCACATCCACCCATCCCTCCTCCCGCCATCCCAGCAAGAAAGAAAAAGCAAATGGTTTCCAGGCATGTGTCAATATTTGAAGAACCTCCCCCAAAATTATGTTGAATATTTACAGGAAGCCTCCATGAATGTGTCAATATTTTCAGGGGGTCACCTTGACAGAAATGTTTGAAAACCACTGCTCCACTCTTACCTTATAACCCAAATGTCAAAATGAACAAGGCGTGCTCTTGGATATGACTGCCATCCTGAGTGGCATTGTGCAATTGGAGCTGAATTTTAAAAAAAACTTTATTGATGGGATTTGCATCCAACGGGGAACAGCACAGTTCCAATGAGCTGCACTCTTCACTTATTCCAGAGATTTGTCTCGCCGCAGTTGCTATTATTTAATCTCTCAGGTCCTTTCAGCAACAAAAGCAAAAGGAATCTCCATGGACTGACATGACTGCAAGTAGCTCTACTTTTATGTTGCTAATGTGATCCAAAACATGTCATCAGTCACACGATGCCTTACTTTCATAGAGATATGGGCTTGCCTCTGAGGCGAAGGGAAAGGCAGAAATACTCCTAATATGCCAAACATGGACGTAAACAGGACAACTCAGATGAGTTGGACGTCTTTTTCTTCTTCCTGACTTTGTACATTATTATAAGTTCTCTTACCACCTTGTCCTTTTAGAAACATAGAAAATAGGTGCAGGAGCAGGCTATTCTGCCCTTCGAGCCTTCACCACCATTCAATATGATCATGGCTGATCATGCAACCTCAGAACCCTACCCCTGCCTTCTCGCCATACCACCAGATCCCTTTAGCCGTAAGGACCACATCTAACTCCCTTTTGAATAGATCCAACGAACTGGACTCGACAACTTTCTGTGGCAGACGATTCCACAGGTTCCAGGTTCACAACTCTCTGGGTGAAAAAGTTTCTCCTCATCTCGGTCCAAGATGTCTTTTGTTTTGGTTCCCATCTCTCCCCCGCGATATCATTCCCTGACCTTGGGGGTGGGTTTGAGCCATTACCATCACACTGCCACTGTGACTCAACAACAACAACTTGCATTTATAGAAGACCTTTTGACCTGATAAAATGTCCCAAGGCGCTTAGACTCAGCTGCTGGGAGGTGATCAAGAGCAGAGCGCGGAGACTCCCTTCCCAAGATGAAATTGCAAACTCATCGTGTTGGGACTGCATCAGTTTCTACCACATCGGTCTTGTTCTTTTAAAAAAAAAAGTTTGTCTGTACAACAAATAAAAAGTAGGCACACTGTGGGCGTCATTATCAAGATGGGTGGAGACATTTCAAACCAATAAGAAAAAGACTTGCATTTATATAGCGCCGTTCACGACCACTGCACGGCTCAAAGCATTTTACAGCCAGTGAAGTACTTTTTGGAGTATAGTCACTGTTTTCATGTAGGAAATGTGACAGGCAATTTGCGCACAGCGAGCTCCTACAAACAGTAATGTGATAATCACCAGATAATCTGTTCTTTTGTAATGTTGATTGAGGGATAAATATTGGCCAGGACACCGGGGATAACTCCCCATGCTGTATTAAGGAAGGTGGCTTTAGGGACATTAAGGGGCTCACCACCCTTAAAATTCCTTTTCCCGATCGCTAGCTCGTGCCTCCTGTTATAATGCCCTCTATGTTTGAATAGCCTGATAATCATCACTGCTTGGGTTCACACATGAAGAATGGCCAATTGGGGGAGGTTTTGAGCACCTACGTAACAATATGTCAGAAAGGATCAGCACCCTTTCAGAAATCAGGGGAGAAAATTGCTGAGTAAGGTGGTGGGAGGAAGGGGTGATGAGCATATTTTCAGACAAGGAAATACTGTACGTATTTAAAGCGCATGTTGTTGTAATGCAGAGTAGGATTTATGACCGTGGTATTTATGAAATGCAAAGTAGTACTGTAACATACTGAGGTTTGCTATGTTATTTATTTATTTTGTGTTGAAAGGCTGCCTAATTGTACCAATACTATTTTAATTTCTGAAGCTGCAAATCCTCCCCATCACATATGACCTAGTTAATATAAGCAAGCATTCACTTCAGCCACCCTCATTTTACAGTGTCTGTGGTATTTCTACTGCAACTGAGTACTCTGTTCCACAGACATCTAGACGTCATGCTGGGAATATTTATTCTGAAGGGATTTGTGTATGTAAAGGTTGATAAGGAAACAGAAATATGCAAATCATGAGGTAAATACAATATAGCTCAATAGTTTGTTGAGGGAGGCTTCAACAGATGAGCAATAGCCTTCTGCCCATTCAAATAAAAGTGCTTTTACATTTTTAAGTTAAAAATATTAGCTGTGCATAAGCCAAAAGCAAGATTTGCAGACTCAGAAACATTCATGGGCCATCTAATACATTTTAAAATCTCCTTTCACTCACAATTGGCTATTGTTCGTGATCAGCACATGATACGCTTTAACAGCAACATAAATAGCCTCAGTTTCTTTGTCTCAGACCTATTACAATAGTGTCTTGCTGACTGTGCGATCCTCGGGGACAGGGCAGTTCCCCGTAGACTACTGCCGTTCTAGTTAGGCCTGGGCAGCTATTGATTTAAAACCAAGAGATAGCTCAGCCAGTTTCCGCCTCCTTCAGCAACTTGTGCTACGTCCAAAGACACCAGTATTGCTTTCTTTTTGCTTCGACAGACTGTGCAGATATTTATTATGTAATTGGACACTCTGCTTTCATTCTTTACACTTGGTGTAATTGAGGGTAGCTACTTTATTAAAGCAACAGCTTCTCGAGCTGCTCCTAGTCATATACTGAATGTCCAGTGTCATGTTTATATTGTTGGGGAGTGTCTCTAGAGGGCCTAGGGCCGTCTGCTTTACAGTGCTGAGACGGCAATAGTCAGAAACGATTGAGCACCAATGCTCAAATGATCCTGCACATTGCCACCGGTGCTCTAAACAACAACAACTCGTATTTATATAGCGCCTTTAACGTAGCAAATTGGACACTGAGCCACATGATGTGCTATTAGGACAAAAGAGGTAGGTTTTAAGGAGCGTCTTAAAGGAGGAGAGAGAGGCGGAAAGGGTTTGGGAATTCCAGTGCGTAGGGCCTTGGCAGCTGACGGAAACGGCTGCCAATGGTGGAGCGATGAAAATCGGGGAGGGCCACGAACGCGTAATTTGCCTATAATTCTATGATTCTAGGCCAGAATTGGACGAGCGCAGATAACTCGGAGGGTTGTAGGGTTGGAGGAGGTTCTTCGTCTTCTTCTCCTTCTTAGGCAGTCCCTCAGAGTCGAGGACGACCTGCTTCCTCACTAATATGAGTTCTCAGGTGACTGATGAGTCCAACGCAGGACCCACCCGTCACGGGTGGGGCAGTCGGTGGCTGGAGGGACGGGTGGGTGGGGCGCTTGGGTTGCCGTGCGCTCCTTCCGCTGTTTGCGCTTGGCATCCCCGTGCTTCGAGAGAGACTCGAGGTGTTCGGCGCCTTCCCGGATGCTTCTCCTCCATTTTGAGCCATCTTGGGCCAGGGATTCCCAGGTGTCGGTGGGGATGTTGCACTTTTTCAAGGAGGCTCTGAGGGTGTCCTTGAAGCGTTTCCTCTGCCCACCTGGGGCTCGCTTGCTGTGTCAGAGCTCTGAGTAGAGCGCTTGTTTTGGGCTCAATCAGCTCCGATGGACGGGCCACATCATCCGCATGCCCGACAATAGACTTCCAAAACAAGTGCTCTACTGAGAGCTCTCACACAACAAGCGAGCCCTAGGTGGGCAGAGTTAGGGAGGGGTGAAACCACAGAGGGATTTGAACACAATGATGCACAATGGAAATGGTACAAGTTCAGGGTGCTAGGTTGTGGTTCCACGTTATAACTATGTCACTAAAACCCATCATCTTTAACTCTTTCTGCAAAGACCTGTTTACTTTGCCCAATTCCATTTTAATGTTATTGCTTTTCCGTTTCCTTCCCTCTCTGATAAACATCATCTCTTTATTAACTTGTTGAGGGTGCAATAAATTAATTTCTAAGTGAGCAACTCATTGCCAAAGCACATGTATTCACTAACCAGGAAAAGTTTACTAAAAAAGGAAAGAAAACTAAAATTTTCTCTGCATACTGAACCAAAACTTTGAGCAACCCAGCAATAGAATTTTTTGAAGACTGTAAACTATTTTCTTATAAGGGAACTAAATCTCAATTTAGCTTCATCACTTAATGGCAGTAAACATTTCTCAGGAGGATGTTTTTTTTAAATCCCCTTGTCAATGCATTCTAAACTCATTGAATTCAGGGGCTCTGGGTTCCTAGGACAGCTGAGAAGTGGCAGTTAAAATACAGGAGAATACTTGTTTTTTTCTGTAACAAACCCGCCAGCTAGTGAAATTGCAGGTGTAAATAAAGAAAAGAATATAAGAAATAGGAGTCAGTCATTTGGCCCTTCAAACCTGTTCCACCATTGAATTAGATCATGGCTGATCTTCGACCTCAAACTCCACTTTCCTGCACTATCCCCATATCCCTTTGTTTCCCTTAGTATCCAAAAATGTACCGCTCTCTGTCTTGAATGTACTCAGCCCTCTGGGGTAGACAATTTTAAAGATTCACAACCCTTTTGAGTGAAGAAATTTCTTATCTCTGTCCTGAATGGTGACTCCTTATTCTGAGACTGTGACCCCCTAGAAAGGAGATTGCAAGATTAGTTTTGGCCCTGTTTGCTTTGCTGTGTTCACTTTAGACCAGTGTACCTGGCGTGCTTATACCCCAATACTTATAATAACCAATTAACTTTTCTTATAGTAAACGAATGAACTCAAGAGTCAGATCAGGTGTTCAAATATGTTACCGTAATGATAATAGCCAGCACTGCCTCTGGTCGACGCCGAATGCTGGGCAGTGGTTAAGTTACCTGGTGACCCCCAGAAAATGCCAATGGCTTTGGGCGGATGACTGCCTGGTGGAGGGTAGTGGGACCCTTGATGAAGGAAATGCCATCAAAAGGCAGATGAGCTTAGTCTGAAACAGTGGTTCGACATTATTATGTGTTTCACCCCTTTTTTGGACATAATACAGCCACAACAATGTGCCTGATATGGAGCGGTATGATCAATGCAGAGTACTGCCTCCAGGCACCTTGGCAGTCACTTGAAAGCATTTTAAATATGCATGCACCTTTAAATATGGCCCATTTAAAATATGTAAGCTCTGGCATTTTGTTTGTTTGTTTCTACAACAGCCTGACCAGCAGTTCTTAAAGTGACCAGGGAGGACTTGGGTAAGTTTATAAAACCTACCTGAATGTGGAGCCAAGAGATGCAGGAGCGTTCCACCTGGCTCTAAATTAAAGCTCACATCCCTCCCGATGCCTCCCCCAACACTTACCATAGTCCCTTGGCCGGCCCAAGAATTTCCAATGCAGTGAATTTTTGACTTCTGATTAGTATATTTAGATTACATAATCAAATTTCCAACACTATCGCATAAGAGTGACATTTTCCTTTTTAAAAATGAGACACATCTATTCTTGAAAAAAAAATACTGGCATCAAAACTCCTTCTGGTCTCATGGATCGCTAACGCAGACCCAGAGAGTGTTACTCTGCCACAATTTGGAATCTCTCTCCAGCCAGAGGACAATCCCAGTCTACTGGCGGTATTTGTGCAATTATCTGGATCCAAAAGTCGCAGACATTCCTTCCTCTCCAAAACAATTACTATGGCAGCAGAGGTGGCAACTTGGCAGAGACTCCCACCTTTTCCAGCAACAGTCCGGTTGTATGAATGTTCTTGCACTTTCCCTGAATTTTCAAACTTCAGCGTTTTTGGAACTTGGAGAAACGAGACGTTTTACTGGATTTTACTGAAAAAAATCACTGCCCCTGTATTAACTATTCTTAGCAGCAATGCTCTAAATTGAGTTAAGTATAAATCAAATATAAATTGTACAATCCAGTTAGATAGGGTTCAGAACTATAAGTAATGGAATTTTTCATCTTCAGAAGCAAGTCACTTAATAAAATTATTTACTTCTCAGTAATGCCTTCAAGAAAATCACCCCTGCCAGTGGTCGAACTCAAGGACTGTTGTTAGTCAGCAAGGCGCTCAAATGTTAATGGATCTTTGTCCGATTTTTCCATGGTTATTTCTTCGGGCAAGTTGTCAGAATTTACCTGCCTATCATATTTAGCAATGCCATCTTTCTGTTTCCCAAATCATTGGAACTCGTAATACAGCCCAGTGACAACTTGCATCCTACCAACCATTCACATGTGGTCCTCGTTAGGCTTGCTGTTTTTACGTCTCAGGGCCTCCAGTTGCCACTATGGGATGTAACCCTTCCCTTCTCTTGCTGCCCAGTGACGGAAACCAGAGCTCTGGATGCAGGACTATGCCAATAGGCATAGACAAGTTTCCATGGAAGTATTGCAACCTTTCCTTACCTCCCCCTGCCCCCCCACCTTTTTTTATGATTGAGTATTTGGCTTTAACTTGACAACTGTTCAGGATGGCATGTTTGAAATCAGGAGCTCACTGCGTGGAGAACTGCAGACACAGACCCACATCTCATCACACCATAGTGCAGTGTGTTGAAGCATTCTTGAGAATGGCCCTCGAGCAAAATGCTGTTTAGGATTGTGGCTCTCAACGAATAGTGAAAAAGCACTGCCTGAAATAAATTGCTGCCTGTTTTATAGCCCTAGTGCACACAAAGCATCGCTGACAGAGTTGCATCAAATTCCAGTTAGCAAAAGCAACTATTTTCTGGAGGGTGAAAAAAAAAATTCTGCAGCTGATTAAAGTGCTTCCAGGCAAAGGATTCTGCATGAAACGCTGTAGAAGAAAGAATGAGAGAGAGAGAGAGAGAAAGAGAGAGGACGGGGGGAGGTGGGGGGGTGGGGGCAGAGAGAGAGAACACACACACACACACAGAACAAAGCATTTTGTCAAACAACACATCTTGTGATGTAAACACATATGTCTGCTATAGGAAACTTTATCACTTCCACATTATCAAGACACAAAAGGGTCTTTCTTCCACTGTACCTCAGGCAACTGTGGAGTCATCAGCATTGGAAATGGGAGCCTGATTAAGTTCCCACACAGATATGAATAGTCCTTCCTTTTTAATTTAATAGCTGCCTTCTTTTCAACAGACTGCTAATTGTTTGTGACTGTAAAAACAGCATTGTAAATTTTTTTCTTCTCTCCAAGCTACCAAAAGGCATCTTTTTAGATGACATCCGCTGATGATTGTCACATTCTGGAAAATTTCAGCTCACTCACAGCTGGGCAAGATAATGTTCCTGAACGAGTTTAGGGTCCATTAAAGGTCCTTACCCTCACAGCAGCCAGCATGCTCTGCTGGACAAATGTAGCTAAGGTCTATTTAAAAAAGTCATCGACTACAGCGAGAGATCTTGATCTCGATGGGGAGCGATTGAAAGATATACTTTCCTTCTCCAATAAAACAGGCACAAAAATGAATATTTAAAGAGACAGTTTTTCGTGTTACCATCCCTCACGAACTAGATTCCACACACATAGATGAAGGTGTTTGCACTGAATACAAATGTATTTGAATGCACATGCTCTTTATGTGTGGGCTTTATGCTATTGTGTGAATTCATTTTTTTAACCCTCCATATCCCTTTTTATAGCAGCTTATTCTCTCGGAAAACAAACCAACCTAAAAATGTCTCTGCATTTTGCTATATCATCCTTACCCCTGCGAATTGGCCAACTGGCAAAGTTCATTCATGGAGCTAACCATGTTCGATGAGATAGTCATGATGAGATAATTAACGAGTAGACCTTCATCCACATGCAGCACCAAAGTAACTGCCGCCAGTACTTGAGACCTCTGCCTATGTCATGTGACTGCATTAACTATGGGGTTAGGTTACTGGACTAGTTCTCTGGGCAAATAATCCGGATACGCACATGAGTTCAAATCCCATCATGGCAGTTGGGGGAATTTAAATTCAGTTAATTAAATAAACCTGGAATTAAAAAGCTAGTATCAGTAATGGTGATCATGGGGCCAAGTTTCGGCCTGAGTTGCTCCTGTTTTTTTGGAGCAACTGGTTTAGAATGGAGTATCTTAGAAATTGCAATTCTCGGCATTGAGTTTGCTCCAGTTCTAGTCAGTTAGAACAGTTTCAGTTTGGAACAGATTATTTTAATCAAAAGGGGGCGTGTCCGGCCACTTACACCCGTTTTGAAAGTTTAGGCAGTGAAAACTTACTCCGAACTAAATTAGAATGGAGTAAGTGTAGATTTGTGTACGCTCAGAAAAACCTTGCCTACACTTAGAAAATCAGGCGTAGGTTACAAATCAGGCGTAGGGAATGAGGGGGAGGGTGGTTTAAAGGGAAGTTTACAAACATTAAACACAGTTTTACAAATAAAGAGGGAGGGAGGGAGGGGAAGAGGAGAGGGAGGAAGGGAGGGAGAGAGGAGAGGGAGGGAGGGCGAGAGGAGAGGATAGCGAGGGGGAGATGAGAGGATAGGGAGGGGGAGAGGAGAGGAGAGGGAGGGCGAGAGGAGAGGAGAGGGAGGGCGAGAGGAGAGAGAGGGAGGGGGAGAGGAGAGGGAGGGAGGGGAGAGGAGAGGGAGGGGGAGAGGAGAGGAGAGGGAGGGCGAGAGGAGAGGGAGGGAGGGGAGAGGAGAGGGAGGGGGAGGGGAGAGGAGAGGGAGGGGGAGAGGAGAGGATAGGGAGGGCGAGAGGAGAAGGAGGGAGGGGGAGAGGAGAGGGAGGGAGGGGGAGAGGAGAGGATAGGGAGGGAGAGAGGAGAGGGAGGGAGGGAGGGGGAGAGGAGAGGGAGGGAGGGGGAGAGGAGAGGGAGGGGGGGAGAGGAGAGGGAGGGGGAGAGGAGAGGGAGGGAGGGAGGGCGAGAGGAGAGGGAGGGAGGGGGAGAGGAGAGGAAGGAGGCTGAACGGGCCCGGCTGACGTGAAGAAGCCGGGCCCAAGACTTCGGGCAGGGCCTGCCCCCAGCAAGGTAGGTGGCCGGGGGAAGCCGGAGCTGGTGGGGGGGGTCGCCGGAGCTGGGAGGGGGTCATCCGAGCGGGAGCGGGGTGGGGAGCGGAGCGGGAGCTGGGGGGGAGGGTCCGGGGGGGAGCAGAGCGTGAGCTGGGGGGGGAGGTCCAGCGGGGGGGAGCGGAGCGGGAGCTGGCGGGGGTGGGGGGTTGAGAGAGCCAACTGGAGCCAGAGCAGGAGCTGGGCGTGGGAGGTGCAGCCTGATCCTCGCAGCCCCAGTGAGGCCATTCGGCCAGGGTTAGGGGCTGCGTGCTTCGGGCCCCTCCCACAGTTTTGGGCGCCTGGAGCAACTGCACATGCGTGCCAACTGTAGCGTGCATGTGCAGAGGTCCCGGCACTGACTTCAGCGCAGGGACCTTGCTCCGCCCCCTCACAGCTCGTGCTGCGCCGCGCCCAGCTCCAGAGGACCTGCAGGGAGCCGGAGAATGTGCAGGTATTTTTTTGCCGCACTTTCGGGCGCGAAAAACAGGCGTCCAGGTTGGCTCTGCGCCATTCTAGGCGCGGCCCGAAACTTGGGCCCATTGAAACTACCGGATTGTGGTAAAAACCCAACTGGTTCACTAATGTCCTTCAGGGAAGGAAACCTGCTATCCTCTCCCGGTCTGGGCCTATATGTGACTCCAGATCCACAGTAATGTGGTTGACTCTTAACTGCCCTCTGAAATGGCCTAGCATGCCACTCAGTTGTACCAAACCGCTGCGACAAAGTCAGCGCTGTGGGAGTACCTTCACCACAAGGACTGCAGCGGTTTAAGAAGACGGCTCACCACCACCTTCTCAAGGGCGATTAGGGATGGGCAATAAATGCCGGCCTTGCCAGCGACGACCACATCCCGTGAATGAATACATTTTAAAAATCCACTTTGTTTCTATGCAAATAAGCGGAATCAAAAATTGCCCTGTCAGGCACACATCATCATCATCATCATAGTCCCTCGGTATCGAGGAAGACTTGCTTCCACTCCCAAAGTATGTTCTCTGGTGGCTCAACAGTCCAATACGAGAGCCACAAACCCTGTCACAAGTGGGACAGACATTCGTCGAGGGAAGGGGTGGGTGGGTGGGACTGGTTTGCCGCGCGCTCCTTCCGCTGTCTGCGCTTGACCTCTTCACACTCTTTGCATTAAGACTTAAAGAACTCAACATCCTCCCGGATGCACTTTTTCCACCTTGGGCAGTCTTCGGCCAGGGTCTCCCAGGTGTTAGGCTGGTGTCACACTTTACCAGGGAGGCTTTGAGGGTGTCGTTGTAACGTTTCCGCTGCCCACCTTTGGCTCATTTACCATGAAGGAGCTCCGCATTAAGCATTTGCTTAGGGAGTGTCGTATCTGGCATGCGAACTATGTGGCCTGCCCAGCGAAGCTGATCGAGAGTGGTCAGTGCTTCGATACTGGGGACGTTAGCCTGGACGAGGACACTGAGGTTGGTGCGCCTGTCCTCCCAGGGAATTTGCAGGATCTTGCACACAGCATGGATACTGATGTGCTGTTACCCTGGTGTTCTGAATTGCCATATTCAAAAGTGGTCTACAGCTCAATGCATACTGAGAGCATCCCTTCAGGGCCCTTTTCTTTCAGTAATGACTGTGTATTTGCAGCCACCTCCATTTTTCTGTCCTGTAGTAAGTGCACAGATATCTTCACAAACCCTATCAATGTCATCTCTCCTGGCCAATATTTATCCTGAAACAAACATCACTAAAATAGATTATTTGGCCATTGTCACAGTGCTGTTTGTGGAATCTTGCTGTGTGCAAACTGGTTACTGGCTCAAGTGGCACAAAGCAGATGGTGGCAACGTTTCCCAAAAGAGAATGCCTCACATTTATTTGGGCTCAAATCTACAATCTTCGGACTTGGAGCTCAGCACTTCGTGATTTTTGCTAACCACCTCCATTGGATTTCTCTGGAACATCTCAGGTGGTACACCGGAGCACATAGTATCACGGGATCTTCCACGGGGAAGACACCAGATGCCAAGGGAGAGGGGTAAATTCAACATCTAACACATATTGCACCTTCATGCAGGTAATTTGACAGCAACATTGGTTGAGGACGGGGAGAAAACTGGCTTAGGAAGAGTTAACAAGAATCAGTATAAAATCTCCTGCTCCGATTCTCCCACAGTACTGGACCATGCAAAAATATTTCCTTTAAAATTCCAGTCAACCAACTTTATATACCAAACCAGATAATTTCTGGAAAAATCATTTGAAAGCCAACAAAAAAATAATGTATAGGTTTATTATCCACAATACAACTCGAGACTTATTTTGTCAGAGTAAGTTGTTATATACATGGTGGCTGGGTGTCTGCTTTAACGAACACAAACCCCTGCACAGCTCAATATGATGAATGTGGTGTCAAAATATTAGCTTGAAAAATGTTTCTTTTTTATTCTTTGCTTTGGACCTAATCCAACCAAGTTTTTTTTTTAAAAGCTCAAGTTAAATCAAATGTGGATTCAGGAAGTGCTATCGTGTTACAATTGGTAACTTAAAGCCATAAAAGCCAAGACTTTCTGTTGTGATTTCAGAAGCATTGAAAATGGCTGAAGGTGTAATGGCTTGGGTGCTGTTTTCCCAGCAGTCTCACTCAAAATCTTTCAAAACATTGCACCAAATGCAAAAATATGTGGGTGCTGGTAGAGATGTGGAACACTGGGGTGAAATTCATCTTCAATGGTAGTGCAAAATGGACAATAGTGAATCGGCTGCCAATTTCACACTGTATCTGATAAACTTGCAATTGGTTTCAATGGAAAAAGAACATTGGGTGCAGTGTAAAATGGGGCTGCTAATTCACTATCGTGTTACAATACCACCAGAGACAAATTTCACCCCACTAGATGCGGGAAGAATGTTCCCGATGTTGGGGGAAGTCCAGCACCAGGGGACACAGTCTTAGGATAAGGGGTAGGCCATTTAGGACTAAGATGAGAAACTTCTTCACTCAGAGAGTTGTTAACCTGTGGAATTCCGTGCTGCAGAGAGTTGTTGATGCCAGTTCATTGGATATATTCAAGAGGGAGTTAGATATGGCCCTTACGGCTAAAGGGATCAAGGGGTATGGAGAGAAAGCGGGAAAGGGGTACTGAGGTGAATGATCAGCCATGATCATATTGAATGGTGGTGCAGGTTCGAAGGGCCGAATGGCCTACTCCTGCACCTATTTTCTATGTTTCTATGTTTCTATCCCTTTAGAATCAAAACACATCTCTAATGTTTTCATGGGGGGCATCGGGTTCATAGTGGGTGGAATGTAAGAGCCAGGCTTTGAGCTCACTATGCTTGGTGGCTTTTTCTTGCGAGATACGGACACCCAATACACTTACGTTTGACTGGTAACGTTGATAAGCTTTACAATTGTTACAAGTGCTCAATACAAAACGTCATACTAGGATGCCTGAGTCTGAGATCAAGGCATCAAAAGGTGCTATGCAAAATAGCAGGCCGAGAATTTTGACATGCATGTACGTGATTCAGTGAGGTGATCTTTGAAGAGAATTTGCATGCCAACTTTGGAGACACACTACACCCAGGAAGATATGTATCAGCAGTATGCAAATTAATTCTTTTCGTTATAAAGAACGCTGACCGCAACACAGCCATCACAGAGTGAGTAACTGCAGATGTACTTTTTTTTCCCACACAGGGTTCAATTAACAAGTAATGCTAATAATGCAGTAGAATTTCTCAGTCAGATTTGTTGATATCTTTTTGACATTTTTGCATGCCTAATATTTGTTGACTTGCGCTGTCGCATGAAGAAGACTAATTAAGATGACCTGATGGCATCTAGTGCACTAATTGTATACTATTAAAGGCTGTAATTACATAATAAAGATGCAATGTTGTCTGGTAAAGTTTCTAGTGAGACAGTTCATCAGCTTTGCAAACCAATAACTATGAGGTGGGAATTGCGAAGTGATGACATCATCAAGCCATTCGACACGTCTGTCACTGATATTTTTCAGCCACCTACAGCTTTAATTTTATAACTCACATCAAAATGCACTTAATAAAAAAACGTCATGGGAATGCACGGTGCAGGAAATGTAGCATCTGCTACAGAACAGATCCGCCCATCATAGACAACATGACGGACAGGCAATTATATTTTCAGAGCGGGGCAATTCTGAGAATCACACCTGCCCAACACTTACTCAATGCGGAAACAACACCCCCTCTCAACATTATCATCGAACAACCAGTTCTCCAGCACGAAGAGAAGGGGGTGGGGGAAACGAGTAAGTGCACCGAATTGACGCATCCTGGACAGTTTTCTCCAGCACTGCCGGCCAGATCAACAATGCTGGCACATTCCTTCATTGAAACTTAACTGAAATCACATGCAGAGAATGATTATAAAGGCAGGAAGGAAAAAAGAAAATGACACACATGCACATACTCGTCCTGGATATTTTTATATCTCCTGTATCTTTTTTTTTTAAACTTGAGTCAGTCTGAAAGCTAGCCTTGCAGCCAAGTAGGTACTGCCCCACTCCCCCTTGGGAAATAGCACTGTTTTCACCATGTCAGTATTGAACAAAGGCAAGGCCAAAGGCTGACCACAAGGAACAAAGCAGCAGTGATGAAAAGAGCCCTTTTTCTTCTGCGTGCACTAGAGCTCAAGCTGCAAACAGCTATTCCCCTGGTGAAGTGGCTAACTGGAGGGAGAACAGCAAATCCACACTGACTCCACTGTTTTGACTCACTTGATTTCGTTTTCTTTTTTTCTCTTCTCTCTGCTACGGACAGAGGTAACTCTGCTGAGAATACGATGCTAAGCTCTTTTGCTTGTACGACACTGAAATGTGTTTTTTTTTGTAATGTATTTTGAAAAGGAAGCACGATACAATTGAGTGGCTGGACTAATACCCTTTGTCCAACTGAGCATTTAATGGGCCATTGAAGCCCAGCTTAGTTAGGAAGAGGCGAGTTACCAGATGCCTTTTAATTTCGGTTTCGTGCTCCCAGTCGATTTGAAAATGCAGTCCAATCACTTCGAGTCACCTCAGAGGTCACGCCTTGAGCCAGTGTTAATTAAATACAACCCCTTTAGACATAGAAAGCTCAAATGACAACAACGAATTGTAGTCTCTCAGCAGATTTTTGTTTTGTTGTCCACTTTCCATCTGCTCCCATGATTCCTTGCAGCAAGCGCCCAAGCATTAATTCAGCATTATTACTGCTTCAGAGCACTAATCGCTTAAACAGCAGTGAGAGCCCCGTGCTTTTCACCACACGGTGATGGTAGCTGTAGGGCCTGCGCTAGGTTTTCTGACCGACTGTTGCCCAGATGTCAGGGGGTGGGGGAGGAAGAGAAATCCTGCTCCTGCTGCCAGGCACTAATCCTTTCCAGTATGTTCCGACAGCTGTTTCATCTGCTGGCATGCAACCTGCTGGACTGACCCTTGACACTCCAGAAATAAATGTTGTGCCCAGCAAAATTCCCCTTCTACCATCAACCTTTCCTCATTACTGTAAGTCTGGGTTAAGGTCTTTTTCAGTCACCACAACTTTTCCAATCCGGACTCCCTTTTTTGTTTGCAGGATACACAAAAGAACGTTGCCAGTACGATAGATTTATAAAATCAACAAAAATAGCACTTTGTCTCTGATCTGGATGACGTGGGTACAAGTCTCACCAGGGCATGAGCGTGGAATCTAGGCTGGTCCTTCAATGCTATAATGAGGGAGTGCTACACTGTTGGAAGAGCTGTCTTTTGCGTGACATGTCCTATCTGCCTGTAAAGGTGGACGTAAAAAATTTCCAAAGCACTTTTCACAAAAGAAGAGCTAGAAGGTCTCCCAGCTTTCTGACCAACAGTCGGCCCTCATCCAACTCTGCATTCTCGAGTGAGCAGAGGAGAATCAGCCAGGGTTCCTGTTCCTGATTGCCATCCAGTGACTCCCCCTGGATGGAGTGCTTGTGTGTCAATGTCACTTCAAGGGTAGGAGCGAGCTCAGCGGTGCTGCCCCCATGGTAGAACAGTTGGCTGTTACTCACTATTTGGGTGCAGATATGAAAAATGCTCACTTTGGTAGTGGAGTGCAGCAGTTGCCTGCGTGACTGTAGCCCAGAAAGAAAATTGCATTGTATGGGGAGAGTGGGCTTAAAAATAGTGAAAAATACAAAATCGAATCACGTGAAATTTTGAAGAAGGTATAATATAATAGCCATGATAGGGATACTCGTCTTAAATATTTCTTAATGGTTCACTAAAATGACACCTCATTCGCGGTCTCTCTTAATGCACCCGAGTTCTGTTACATTTGGTTTTTACACCAAAACAGAGCGATATTTCCCAATTTTGGAACTCTCACCAAAAGTAACGAGTGATGTGGTCAAAGCCATGGTTAATATCAACAGGTGGGCTACCAACAGTCACCTCGAGTTTTACTGCCCGAGTTTTATAGTACATTTTATTCTGTGGATGGTGTACGGTAAATACAACAGAACTGATATTTCCCAGTGTGATAATCACAATGTGTGAAATAACACTGATGACAGCAGGGTGCATCCTTCCAGACTTTAATCTAAAGATCGGACTTCATTCTACGAGGGGCTGGAGAGCCGGGGAATAAAGCACAGGGGCGATTTTAACCCTGCCCACTCAGGTGGTGGGTGGGTGGGTGGGGGGGGGCGGTGCTCACAGGGAGCTGACGACCTCCATTGATGCTACGCGTTCTGAGTAGGCGGGAGGACTCCCCCCACTGGAAACAGGGGAGGGTAACTACTTTAAATATTACACCATCGGAGCCCGACTGCCATTTTAATCAGAGGCCTACCCAGGGATGTCATGGTGGCACCAGACCAATCTAGTGGAGATTGGAGGTCGGGCCAGACAATGCCCAACAAGGCAAGCCCCTTTCGTTGTTACGACTTCCGTCGCAGCTTCGAAACATAGAAAAATAGGTACAGGAGTAGGCCATTCGGCCCTGCGAGCCTGCACCGCCATTCAATGAGTTCATGGCTTCCCTGCGTAGGCCTCTGGATGAAATGAGAGTTGGGCCCTGAACAGAACCCGAGCTGCACCTTCACAGAAGGGCCCTGCAGGCTTCCAGCAGGTGTCACTCTGACCTGCTCAGAAAAAGCAGAGTTAGCTGTGGAGCCACAGCGAAGTCCCACAGACCGTGGTTAATGCCCACGTGGCCGGTGTCCGCCCAAGCAGCCAGGGTTAAAATCAGCCCGAAAGAAACATCCAAAGCCACTTCACCAACAGGATTAAAGCAAACGGATGCCAAGCCAGGGAGGGAAGAATTAGCGGGGTGGGGGGGGGGCACTAAAAACTTGGTTCAAGAGCTGTGCTTCTTGAGCAAAGTACCATGGCATGCACGTGTCTGAGAGCATTACCCCAGCAATGAGGCAACCACTTGAAGAGAGAAAGGGAGAAAGTTGTTAAGAAAAAAAATTTCACAAATAAAGTGACAGTGACGTGCAGAGAAAACAAGAATTTTGTAATTTAAAAAGTAATTTTTTTAATATATTTTTTATACGCCTGGTCCTCCAAATAAGATCTTCCCACGGGATAGGGGAAGGTTAATGGCAACTTCATGCACAACTCTTACTGCTCTCACTTTACCATACTGCCACCCGTTCACCAGTCTCCAACCAGGCAACCCAAACCTCGGCTCACTGGTGTCTGAATAGTGGTTGGGGGCTAAATTCGATAGCTCCTGAAAATGGGCGCAGGTGTGGCGATGCACGATTAGCCCACGCCTGTTGAGACTGATGCAGGGAGCATCAGTAAACATTGTGCTGCCTGCTAATTAAAATCATTGTAGAGGTGAAGAAGCACAGAACGCGCTGTTTCAGTGGCTCAGCGCCTCACCAGAGAGCCCAAGTTTGTGCGAGGCCAGCAACACCTGAAACTAGCCTGCACTACTTAAAGGCAGCCTGCACCTTTTAAAGGAGAGGTGCATGCTAGCTGGAGCAGGTGCTGGAAACGGCTGGGGAGGAGCGTGTGAGCAAGTAGAACAGTGAGTTATGGTGTAACAGGGCAGAGAGGGTGCTACAAGGTTCTCAGATGCTGCACTGGAGGTCTTCGTGAAGGAGGTGAACAGGAGGAAACAGGTCCTCTATCCACAGGGGGAGCAGGAGGCCTTTCAGACAAACTCAAAGAAGCCAGTGGGAGCAGACAGCCCTGGCAAGTCAATGCCAGAAGTCAAGCCTCGAGCACCTGGATACAGTGACTCAAAAACTTCAATGATCTCACATGAGTGGTTAAGATCAGTGAATTCATCTTCAGTTGCCGTAGCCCACCAACTGCACCACTAGCCTCAGACAGTGCTCAATGCATCACACACCCATCACTCACCTACCAACAATCTCTATCAAATACAACTCATACCTCACCTTCATAGTTTCATCGCACCCTCACACATTTACCACTGCTGTAGGCCTCACACTCACATCTCACAGCGTGCACACACTGCCAGCTATTCAGCCATGATAGGCACATCAAACACATTGCACCACATTCACTGACTCACCTGCCTCTCTCTTGCAGGACGAGGTGGCTTATAACTGGAGGCAATGGGCCATCTGAAGGGAGACCGGCGCACCTGTATGACCTAACCCGCATGGAGGAGATGGTGTTGGAGATTTATAGAGCGGCTATCGCTGAGTCTGTGGCCAGCGGCGGGACTGAAACAATCAATCAAAGGTGACGGGTATCCTCAGCTAATCCTCCTCCTCACAACTCACTTCTGCCACATCCTGCAATCTCTTCTGGTTTACAAGCTGCAGATGGTGTAAGCATGCACCTCTTGCTTTCCCCACCTCCTACCCTTGTGTCTTTCGCCTTTCAGATAGGCAAGAGCTGTAACTTGGCCAGGCAGTGGTGGAGCAGCATGAATGGGAAGAAAAAGGCAGCAGTGATGCTGAAGACACAGCACCGTTACTTGATTTCACACTCGCAGCCAAACCTGAAACATGACATGCCGTGTATTGCAAGGATAGCTTCGATGCAGGAATTGCACGTGGTGAGACACTGGGCACAAAGAGACTACAACCAGGGCGGGGGGGTAGCACCAGTGTCATCTCCCCGGAGGGCGAGGTCGCTGCAGAGGAATCAGATGAGCACTTCGATGGGGCAGGCTACAGAAGGCGGCTGGTGAGTATGCACAATGAAATGCTTGGTGCATCGGCAGGCCTGCTAGATAGCCTGCCAGGGGCCCAGAAGAGCCGAGGGCCCAGGGGCAGCACGGGCCAGCCCACACTGCGATGTGCGCGCACTAGGTGCGTGCAGAGGAGCAGGTCTCCAGTCATCCTGGTCAACTGGATAAAGGCCTAGCTCTGTCGAGCCCGTGTGGTGGCTGATGTGCAACAGTCGCCACACGTTAAAAAAATCCACGCACAGGCACCTTCCACCCCCTCAACTGGAGTTCAGGACTGGAACAACCGATCCTTCATTGAGACATCTGTTAACTCTCGTAGAAGCAAGTCATCCTCGTTCGAGGGACCCTCTATGGTGACGAGAAAGCCTGCATGCAATGTTAAGGAGCATGGCGGCGGCCAGCATTAACTTGGTACAGACCTTTGCTCAGAAATTGGAGCCCATCCTTTCCAGCATGGCTGTGTCGGCCAACTCCATTTGCACACTTGCAGACCCAACCAGGATGTAGCGTTTGATGGTGATGTCTCCGCTTCCATTGCAGCACAAGCAGAAGCCACTCAACATCTGGGTGCTGCAGTGGAAGCTCAGATTGCTGCCATCGCACTGCGATTAACAGTGTTCAAGCTGGTTTGCAGTATGTCACAGCAATCCCCAAATCTGTCCTCCAGATTACTAGGATTGCTGGGACATCTCCCGGGTGAGTGACAATGACTCTGTGGAGCACGAACCTGCCGTCCTCTCTCGGGATGACACCGTCCGTCCTCCCACCCCAACCATTGCGCCAGTGCCCTCGCTGTTGCCGGTCAGCCCAGCCCGCCAGCCCAGACCGCTGCCGCCCAGGCCGAGATGGCGCAGTCTGAAGCCGGGCCTTCTAGGTCCAGAGCTGCTCGAGGTCATCCTGCAAGGCCATCTGCCGTCTCTCCCCCCCCCCCCCCCCACTGAAAGTCAGCAGCCTTCCACCAGCCATGCTGCAGCCACTGGGGTAGCACTGCGTTGGAGAACTCGGTCAAACAGAGGCACAGGGAAGACGGGCACTAAGGGAATGAAAAATGGCGATTAGTTGACGTTTGAATGCATTATGGCATGCTTCGATTTCTAAATTTCGTTTGGAATGTGTATTTTGTGTTGGCTTCTATTTTTGCGATATGACCAAGTGGATGTTGTGATGCTCAGTGACAGAGGGAAGGTAAGGTGCAAGACGGTTGCTACATGTGGAATTGGGCTAGCATTGACTGGTATCACCACTGGATGAGTTGGTCACGGATAGCCCGGCCAGAGAGCGACTGGCTGGGTTGCCTCCCTCCCTCCCTCCCTCTTCTACCTCTGCTTGCTCCTCAGATGGTCGCCGAATGGTTAATGGCATTGGCCGTGCCCTCATTGTGGCGAGGTTGTGGAGCAGGCAGCAGATCATGACACATCGTGAGGCACGCTCTGGTGAATACCGCAGGGCTCCTCCAGGGCTGGTCCAAGCAGCGGAAGCGTTGCTTTCGCATGCCAGTGGCATGCTTGATGATGTTTTGTGTGGCAGCGTGCTTTCGTTGTATGAATGCTGCCCGCGGGGTCATGAGCCATGTTGTTAATGGATAGCCCTGGCCTGCCAGTAGTCACCCTTTTGGTTTGCCGTGGTGGCTCAAGTGCCGAGGGGACAGCAGACTTCTGCAGAATGAAGACATAATCGGGCTGGAATTGCCCCTTGCTATGAGGCCTCTGGCGGCCGGAAGGCGGCGACTATGGGCCGGTGCAGAATGGCCACTGAATGTAGACAGAAGGTCCCCCCCATCTTTGAAACTGCCCTTCCTCGGGTATGGAGCACTGTAGGGGGCCGCTCCGCCCGTTTCCCCATCGTGGAGTGCACGTGCTGACCCGCTTCCCGACATTGCCCCGCGGGAGCGGCCCTGTCACTGGTCGATGCCACTGACAGCTTTTGCTGTCGGTGCCCTTTCTGTGGCTTGACGGCGCGGCCGCCCTTAAAGGGGAGGTGGCACTGCCGGCGGATGCCGTGTTATTATTTTTTTTTTGTTGGTCGACTGCCAGGTCGGGCCGAGAATTACGCCCACGGGTATGGCTGGGCCACCAACAGGCAGCCTGGCATCCCCTCTTGGGTGCCAGGCCGCTGGCTCAGCCGAAAACCTCCCTGATGGCCCAGTGTTTGCCACTAAAGTGGCTGCAGAGTTCGCAGCGGCCCTCCCCTTTAACTGACGGGGAGAGACTTTATGATGTGTCAGCGCAATGACCGATAACGTCATGGGCGCGGCGCTGATGCCTTGCAGTGCTGGCCACTCCGTCCCGCTCCAAAATGAAGCATGAAAAGCCGAATCGCTTCGGTTTGGCCGCCCCATGCAATGAGGCAGCCAGAGGTGGTAGGTGCGTCTCATAGACATAGAAACATAGAAAATAGGTGCAGGAGTAGGCCATTCGGCCCTTCGAGCCTGCACCGCCATTCAATGAGTTCATGGCTGAACATTCAACTTCAGTACCCCATTCCTGCTTTCTCGCCATACCCCTTGATTCCCCTAGTAGTAAGGACCTCATCTAACTCCTTTTTGAATATATTTAGTGAATTGGCCTCAACAACTTTCTGTGGTAGAGAATTCCACAGGTTCACCACTCTCTGGGTGAAGAAGTTCCTCCGCATCTCGGTCCTAAATGGCTTACCCCTTATCCTTAGACTGTGACCCCTGGTTCTGGACTTCCCCAACATTGGGAACATTCTTCCTGCATCTAACCTGTCTAACCCCGTCAGAATTTTATATGTTTCTATGAGGTCCCCTCTCATTCTTCTGAACTCCAGTGAATACAAGCCCAGTTGATCCAGTCTTTCTTGATAGGTCAGTCCCGCCATCCCGGGAATCAGTCTGGTGAACCTTCGCTGCACTCCCTCAATAGCAAGTATGTCCTTCCTCGTTTCGGGCGATGGCCAATTCCGGCCCCAATGAGTGTTGCTAGGTTACCGGGCAATTGCTCTGCATGATTCGCTGAGTATGGTCGCATGCCAGCTGGACATTGAGGGAGTGTTACATCTCAGAGTTGAGATGCGACGCCTGGAAAGCTATGTGCATGCAGCCGATGGCACCCTGCACCCTTCCTTAATTCCTCACGAAGCCGTGCACTCGTTCTGCCTGCTGCTCTCCGGCCAGAGAGACGGAAATGTATTCAGCTCTTTTGGAATACAGAGCTTCTGTTTTCTCTCTTATGCGTACCTCGCCCCCGATCCGAGGATGCAGTTGTGGCTGCTGCAGGTGGCAGATTTCAGCGAGGACCTCCTTAGTGAAGCGTAGACATCTGACCCACTGTTCCTCGCTGAGGTTCAGGTCGGAGTATTGCTCCCTAAACACCCTGGGCACAATATGGCCTCCTGCTGGGAGCCCTTCTCTCTCTCCTCTGCCAGCAGTTTGTCCTGCTCTGTGTCACCTCTGCTCATTCTCCCTGCCATGCTGTCGGCCAAGTGGACTGCCTGCTACGGCAGCCATGTCTTGGAGCAAGTGGTTTGTGCAGAATCCTTGAAGTCGGGACAAAAGTCCTTCAGCACCTGCCCACCCCACTCCCTGTAGACATCAGCAACTTGAAATAACTGTACAAACTACCAAACGCTTCCACAAACTCAGCAACAGCCAGTAGGAATCAATCAGCAACTAACCTGCAATTTGGCGATGATCCCTTTAAATAGCGCTGGTGAGAGGTCCTTACTGTGTGTGAGGGCATTAACTGGAGCGTTGAGCTCCAAAATAACAGCGCTGGCATCAAATCAGCACTGCACGCTGACTGACGTCACAATCTGCATACTCCTGGGTACACGCTCCCTGTGCCTTCCCCAAGGTGGCATCCAGCGTGACCCGCGCAAAAAATGTGCTCGTGCATCGCAGACGCCATTTTGGACCCAAATCGCCCAAACAACAGGCGCTTTGGAGTCGAATTTTGCGGCCATTATATTTTAATGTAATGGAACAGCTCTTAGCTAAAGTTAAAAAGGTGAAAACTGAGATTGAAAATATTCTCAGGCAGTCAACTCTATTCTCTGGGAGCATTTCAGCTTTACTTTTGCACTGGTTGCAGTTATATAGAAAGAGAGAGAGAGAGAGAGAGAGCGTCCTTTTCCGAATGGCAGACAGTGACTATTTGGGTACCGCAAGGTTCAGTGCTGGGACCCCAGCTATTTACAATATACATTAATGATTTAGACGAAGGAATTGAGTGTAATATCTCCAAGTTTGCAGATGACACTGAGCTGGGTGGCAGTGTGAGCTGTACAGAGGTTGCTAAGAGGCTGCAGGGTGACTTGGACAGGTTAGGTGAGGGGCAAATGTATGGCAGATGCAGTATAATGTCGATAAATGTGAGGTTATCCACTTCTTGGTGGCAAAAACAGGAAGGCAGAATATTATCTGAATGGTGACAGATTAGGAAAAGGGGAGGTGCAACGAGACCTGGGTGTCATGGTACATCAGTCATTGAAAGTTGGCATGCAGGTACAGCAGGCGGTGAAGAAGGCAAATGGTATGTTGACCTTCATAGCTAGGGGATTTGAGTATCGGAGCAGAGAGGTCTTACTGCAGTTGTACAGGGCCTTGGTGAGGCCACACCTTGAATATTGTGTACAGTTTTGGTCTCCTATTCTGAGGAAGGACATTTTTTCTATTGAGGGAGTGCAGCAAAGGTTCACCAGACTGATTCCCGGGATGGCAGGACTGACATATGAAGAAAGATTGGATCGACTCGGCTTATATTCACTGGAATTTAGAAGAATGAGAGGGGATCTCATAGAAGCATATAAAATTCTGACGGGATTGGACA
The DNA here is from genome assembly GCF_044704955.1 of Pristiophorus japonicus. Lineage (NCBI taxonomy): Eukaryota > Metazoa > Chordata > Chondrichthyes > Pristiophoridae > Pristiophorus > Pristiophorus japonicus. Next base: position 180,090,973 of record NC_091990.1, on the reverse strand, counting down.
GGTTAGATGCAGGAAGAATGTTCCCAATGTTGGGGAAGTCAAGAACCAGGGGTCACAATCTAAGGGTAAGGGGTAAGTCATTTAGGACCGAGATGAGGAGAAACTTCTTCACTCAGAGAATTGTGAACCTGTGGAATTCTCTACCACAGAAAGTTGTTGAGGCCAGTTCCTTAGATATAGTCAAAAGGGAGTTAGATGTGACCCTTATGGCTAAAGGGATCAAGTGGTATGGAGAGAAAGCAGGAATGGGGTATTAAAGTTGCAAAAATGATCAGCCATGATCATATTGAATGGTGGTGCAGACTCGAAGGGCCGAATGGCCTACTCCTGCACCTATTTTCTATGTAAGCCAAAGTGGTGTGTGATACTACTGACCTGAGGCAATTTTTCACATTGTTCACCTGAATGAGTTTTGGTGACTTCCGACCAGAGTTTGTCCTCCACACTTTGGCCTGGAATTCCCTGAAACGGGTGGTTACAGCGCAACACCAAATTGCAGCGCAAAGGATCGAGTAAATTTGCCTATACGTGATTTATGCCGGTTTTTATGCCACACCTAAGTTTCCTCAATCTTTCGCAATCTTCAGCAAAATCTCTGCCGCTCGTTAACAAAGCTCCGGCTCCCCATGCAACAGACCAGAGAATGCGAGTTTCCTGCACTTACGCCAGTTCTGAATGGGCTGTAAGTTTATGTCCAAAATTTAAGTGCAGCAGGACCCAATGGCATATTTCTGGTCTTTTATGGCGATGTTTAAATTTCTCCTCACTGTGAACTGCTCTACAGTCTCTGTTGGGGCTGAAATTGGTGGCCATACCGTCCCCTGCTGCCAACATTACTGGGTGGTCTCCCCTCCGAGAAAGTTTGGTGGAGGCCTCCCGCCGGCAGGGAGGGAAGACCGCTGGGGACCGCCCGCTGACATCCGCTGGCGTGCAACGTGCGTAAGTGCCCTCCCGCCCGCCGAGCTCGGTCCGGGCGGGAGTCCGCTGCAGCAGGGGAAAGGGCCATCGCGTGGAGGCAGGTCTAACCCCAACGGTAAGTAAGAAGACCCGCAAAAAAAGGTTAGTAAACTTCTTTTCTTTAGTTTTTTTTTTGCAGCAATTCAGGTGGATGGGGTCCCCTGAAGATTTTCGGGTGTTTTTTTTTATTTTGGGGAAATTTTTAATTTTATCTGTTCCCCCTCGCCAAGGGTTGCATTGCCGCCGAGATTGGGAGCTGCTGCCCGCTGCTGCCCAGATTCAGGGCGTAAGTCCCTTTTTTGCCGCTGGGCGGTCTTTCCTGGACTTTTTCATGAAACTCCCGTCCAAAGTACCGTCAGGTATCTCAGCGGTCCGCCGGGCGGAACTTCGCTTTCACCAAGTTCAGGGTCTGTATCTTTGAATACATTTTTATGGGACCAGAATGAGTTACATTAAAAATTGAAAAGCTTCCACAATTGAATTTTCTTAAATAGGCTCTGCATAAATGATGGCTTGATGCCTCTAAACTTTCATTTTCATACGTAAAGAGGGACCTGAAGAAGGAATATGGCGTAAGTTCTGCGCTTCCCTCAGGACAAAAAGAAAACCTGATTGTTTACACTGATTTCCACTGGTTTGCTGATGAGGTTCTCAGGAAATTTTGCCTTAAATACCAGTCAGCAAGAACTGCATAGAAACTAACGGAAATGTTGGTGTAACTTGCTGGTTACGCCGCTTGAAAACATCGCAGGCCTTTATGTCAACCAAAGTTGAAATCGTTTCATGTCGACCCAAAACATGAAGTAAAATGGCCTATTAATGTTACCTTTGACCTTCACGGGGCACTCTAACTTCCTGTTGCTCTGACGTGAATATGGCAGATAGCCACGTTCCTCCATGTCATGAACAATGGCCAAACAGTGTCCGTATTCAGAACCAGAATATAGAGATGGCGCTACACGCTTAACCCTTTCACTGTTTGTATCTAGTTAATCAGATGCCCTGAGAGCAGCAAATAGTCCTGGTTGTTCAGAGGTTCTCCCGAATGCTCCTATTCTCGGTTCATTTCCTTTTTCATTTTGGCTCCAATTCATCACACGCTGACTAAAATGATGGTGTGCAGTAATTGCAGCCGACAGTCAGTCAGTCAGACTATTGACCCCACCTTTATCGTGACAGACAAATGACAGTTGCTCCCACTACAAATGAAAATGCTTTGCTTGTTTTTCACTGTTAGGTCCACAGCTCCTTTTGTCACTTCGTAAAATGTGGTTTTACACATAAGGAAGTGTTAGGCCATGACTGTCTGCATGTTATGACAGATAACATCATCAAATTGTATCTGTCTGGCATTGTGACTGGCAGCCTTGCCAGAAACTGCCTGCATGAACGCACAAATTACTGAAATCCTGTTTCAGAAATTAATTTCTTAAATAAGAAAATTCTGATAAGATTTGTATATTTAGCCTCACAATCAAAGGAGACTGTTCCTAAAACAAAATAAGTGGTTTAAAATAAAACATTCCCAGTGCGCTTGGTCCGAACATGCTTACATCAATTTCCAATTTAATGTTGGCTCGGAATACAGGTTTGACAAATTTGATTTTCATCTGTTGAAAATATCAGAGGGAGCGATGAGAGTGCGGATCTGGAAGATTCAGCACAGGGAGTGTCCATGAGTGCCTTCAGACACAGATCATGTCCAGTCCACACAGAGCCTGTACTCTTCTCTTATATTGTTAAAGAAAGTTTTCTGTTCATGGTTTGTGACCTCAGTCAGGGGGCCAGCGGAGGCACTATAATTGGCCTCCTTATTATTGACTTACGAAAGGGTAAAATAAGCCAGGGATCCTACTCCTGATTCCTATCCAATGGCCCCTGTCAGAAAGTACACATGTGACCATCAGATGCAGACAGTGCTGGACTTAGCTGTGCTCCGTCCTCTAAGGCCAAATAGCCTGCAGGCACTAGGGGTGATTTTCAACCACACCACCTGGGCAGAAACAAGGCTGAGTCCGATTTTCAGCCGACTGATTCGCGCGATGAGCAGCCGATTACCAACTTTGTGTACTAGGAGGAATAGAAGTGCCCCCCGCCTCCATCCCCCGCACCGCCCCCCCCCTCCCCACCCACCGCCCATCAAGGAAGCTCTCAGCTTCCCCTCTGTCGATCGAGGCCTCTCTCTTCCCCTGCTGTGATCGGTGACCTCACCCGCCCTTCAAGCCTCGATCTCTGGCCTCCCCCTTCATCCCCCCCACCGCCACCCTCTCTTTCCCCCCACCCCCCGACCTCCACCGCCCCCCCCCCGCCCCCTCCACCCCACCAAGCACCGATCTCTTGCTCCCTGACTCCCAATTGCTGGGGAACTTCCAAAGTTCCCCGACTGCGACCTCTTGCTGCTGGTTTTCCCGTCCGGCAGCCTGTCAATTTGCTGGGCAGGAAATGGTAGGAACAAAATTCTAATGAAGTCCCGCCTTTAAATTCGTCAGGGCCTCCGCATCCCCAGCCTTGTTGGGTTTTCCCTCATGATACTGCATCCTCTCCACCCTCCTACAAGTATCGGGGCCAATGCCTTTGAAAGAGAAGGTTCTTTTTTTTTTGTAGGGGTTGAACGAGGGATGTCGATTTGCTCTCATCAAGGAAGGGAATGTCAAGGCCACAGAATGGAACATTCATTCTATTCTTGATCTCGGATTTACCAGTTCAGGAAACGGAAGGTAAGTTTTACTAGAGGACTATCACTATGAAGAGTGAGAAAGCAAGAGACCGGCTGGGTATTATCATGACACGAGGTTGTGGTCTTCTGCTTTAATTATGGGCCAAAGATTGAGCCGTTTTGTGCTATGAGCTGTGCTACGAGCGTGGAGGCATACTATTTCAGGGAGCAGCGCGAGCTGGTGCAGGAGGACGACGGCAGCGGAGAGAGACGTCATTACAGGCCAGGTCGGTGATTGGAGCGTGAGCAGAGACAGCAGGAGCGGCGAGAGACTGTGGAGGGACGTGATCGGGGCCCAGGAGAGGCGTGGGTTCGGGGCCAGGGGCCCAGGGGCAGCACGGGCCCAGCCCACACTGAGATATGTGCGCGCACTAGGCCCGTGCAGCAGAGCTGGTCTCCAGTCGTCTGGATAACCCTTGCCACTGGACCAAGACCTAGCTCTGTCAAGCCCGTGTGGTGGCTGGTATACAACGGCCACACCACGTTAAAAAAAATCCACGCACAGGCATCTACCGCCCTTCAACATGTAGTTCAGGACCTGGAATATTAGGTCCTTCATTGAAACACCTGTGAACTCATCCTTTTTTGGCGTGGAAGCAAGTCATCCTCGTTTCGAGGGACTGCCTATGATGATGATGATGACTACGAACTGAACTGGATTAAGGCACAAACAAAGCATTCTATTACACATAAGATCTTTTCTTACTCCAATTAATATCAACAAAACCCAAATTTATGCTAAGGTGATCTCCAAATAAATACTTTGGATTGATAAATTCTCTAGACCTTGAGTGCAGCTGTCTGAAACCAGAAAGGTAGGGTTCCAGGGTCTTCCTGAGTGTTAAGAATAACACTCTACAAAGATAGGGTAGGGCAAGGTTTTAGGTACAGTTGACTGCAAAAATAGTTAAAATTTAAAATATATATATTCCTCACATTCCTTACGGTTGACACTATTTTAAGTGTCATCAGAAAACTGGCCGAACTTGCATTTGGTTTGGATATCCAGCTCATTTATTCAGATTGGATATAACTGAGGTTCAATCACTCACCCTTGAGGAACTCCTTTCAATATCTCCCCCAGTCTGCCTTAATATTCCCCATGAATACTCTGTTTTCTAGTTTTTAAACAGTCTTCTTATCCAATTCCATGTTCTACCCTGGATTCCTGTGGCTTTAAGTTGAATTAGAAGCCTTTTGTCTGGAATTTTATCTGTAACATGCCCATGGGTCGTCCCTTTCTAAATCTATTCTGCCTCAGTCTAATTAAATTACTACTCGACAGGTTAGGCTTCAGCCCATCCCTAGGAATAGTTACCATTCTTTTACCTGTTATTGAAGTTAGGCTGATGCATCTGTAGTTGTTAAAGTCAGGTTTGTCAAACCTTTTTAAAAATAGGTAGTATATTTGCAGTAAGGAGGAGGAACTGAGGGAAATCCTTATTAGCCGGGAAATTGTGTTGGGGAAATTGATGGGATTGAAGGCCGATAAATCCCCAGGGCCTGATGGACTGCATCCCAGAGTACTTAAGGAGGTGGCCTTGGAAATAGTGGATGCGTTGACAGTCATTTTCCAACATTCCATTGACTCTGGATCAGTTCCTATGGAGTGGAGGGTAGCCAATGTAACCCCACTTTTTAAAAAAGGAGGGAGAGAGAAAACAGGGAATTATAGACCGGTCAGCCTGACATTGGTAGTGGGTAAAATGATGGAATCAATTATTAAGGATGTCATAGCAGTGCATTTGGAAAGAGGTGACATGATAGGTCCAAGTCAGCATGGATTTGTGAAAGGGAAATCATGCTTGACAAATCTTCTGGAATTTTTTGAGGATGTTTCCAGTAGAGTGGATAAGGGAGAACCAGTTGATGTGGTATATTTGGACTTTCAGAAGGCGTTCGACAAGGTCCCACACAAGAGATTGATGTGCAAAGTTAGAGCACATGGGATTGGGGGTAGTGTACTGACATGGATTGAGAACTGGTTGTCAGACAGGAAGCAAAGAGTAGGAGTAAATGGGTACTTTTCAGAATGGCAGGCAGTGACTAGTGGGGTACTGCAAGGTTCTGTGCTGGGGCCCCAGCTGTTTACACTGTACATTAATGATTTAGATGAGGGGATTAAATGTAGTATCTCCAAATTTGCGGATGACACTAAGTTGGGTGGCAGTGTGAGCTGCGAGGAGGATGCTGTGAGGCTGCAGAGCGACTTGGATAGGTTAGGTGAGTGGGCAAATGCATGGCAGATGAAGTATAATGTGGATAAATGTGAGGTTATCCACTTTGGTGGTAAAAACAGAGAGACAGACTATTATCTGAATGGTGACAGATTAGGAAAAGGGGAGGTGCAACGAGACCTGGGTGTCATGGTACATCAGTCATTGAAGGTTGGCATGCAGGTGCAGCAGGCGGTTAAGAAAGCAAATGGCATGTTGGCCTTCATAGCAAGGGGATTTGAGTACAGGGGCAGGGAGGTGTTGCTACAGTTGTACAGGGCATTGGTGAGGCCACACCTGGAGTATTGTGTACAGTTTTGGTCTCCTAACCTGAGGAAGGACATTCTTGCTATTGAGGGAGTGCAGCGAAGGTTCACCAGACTGATTCCCGGGATGGCGGGACTGACCTATCAAGAAAGACTGGATCAACTGGGCTTGTATTCACTGGAGTTCAGAAGAATGAGAGGGGACCTCATAGAAACATATAAAATTCTGATGGGGTTAGACAGGTTAGATGCAGGAAGAATGTTCCCAATGTTGGGGAAGTCCAGAACCAGGGGTCACAGTCTAAGGATAAGGGGTAAGCCATTTAGGACCGAGATGCGGAGGAACTTCTTCACCCAGAGAGTGGTGAACCTGTGGAATTCTCTACCACAGAAAGTTGTTGAGGCCAATTCACTAAATATATTCAAAAAGGAGTTAGATGAGGTCCTTACTGCTAGGGGGATCAAGGGGTATGGCGAGAAAGCAGGAATGGATTACTGAAGTTGAATGTTCAGCCATGAACTCATTGAATGGCGGTGCAGGCTAGAAGGGCCGAATGGCCTACTCCTGCACCTATTATCTATGTTTCTATGTTTCTATGTTTCCAGTTCTATATATGGGCCCAAGTTTCCCCACGAGTTGCCCCTTTTTTTTTTGGAGCAACTTGATTTTGCTGAACTATCTTTTTAGTTGCAATTCTGGCCATTTAATTTGTGCCAGTGTAAGTGAGTTAGTTAGGTTTTTTTTTAGTTCAGATTTTTTTTCCCAAAAGGGGGCGTTCCCAGCCACTTACCCCTGTTTTAGGTGTTTGGCCAACAAATAGCTGCTCCAAACTAACTTAGGCCAGCGTATGTTGCCACTTCTGTCTGCACAGAAAAACCTTACCTAGAGTTAAGGAATCGGTGCAAGTAACTACATTTAAAGCACGAGCAAACAAAGCACAAAACGTAATAAGCAATTAATTAACAAATAAAACAGAAGGAACCCTGCACCTAAAGCACCAAGACCACAGTAATAAGCAATCAATAAATAACAAATAAAAAAATAGATGGAACCCTGCACCTAAAGCACCAAAATCAATCAGTAAATACCAAATAAAAAATAGAAGTCCTACCTTAGGGAACGCAACGGGCAGCCGATGAGGGAGCCCAATTGGCCAGGGCTAGGGCCGGCTTGTTTCGGCCCCTCCCACACAGCCTGCAGCGCGCATTTGCAGAAACAGCCTGCCAGGAGTTACTGCACACGCACACAGACTCTAGCGCGCATGTGCACGGGTACCGGCACTGTTTTAAGAACATACATAAGAACATAAGAAAATAAGATTTAGGAACAGGAATAGGCCATCTAGCCCCTCGAGCCTGCTCCGCCATTCAACAAGATCATGGCTGATCTGGCCGTGGACTCAGCTCCACTAACCCGCCCTCTCCCCGTAACCCTTAATTCCCTTATTGGTTAAAAATCTATCTATCTGTGACTTGAATACATTCAATCAGCTAGCCTCAACTGCTTCCTTGGGCAGAGAATTCCACAGATTCACAACCCTCTGGGAGAAGAAATTCCTTCTCAACTCGGTGTTAAATTGGCTCCCCCGTATTTTGAGGCTGTGCCCCCTAGTTCTAGTCTCCCTGACCAGTGGAAACAACCTCTCTGCCTCTATCTTGTCTCTCCCTTTCATTATTTTAAATGTTTCTATAAGATCATCCCTCATCCTTCTGAACTCCAACGAGTAAAGACCCAGTCTACTCAATCTATCATCATAAGGTAACCCCCTTATCTCTGGAATCAGCCTAGTGAATCATCTCTGTACCCCCTCCAAAGCCAGTATATCCTTCCTTAAGTAAGGTGACCAAAACTGCACGCAGTACTCCAGGTGCGGCCTCACCAATACCCTATACAGTTGCAGCAGGACCTCCCTGCTTTTGTACTCCATCCCTCTTGCAATGAAGGCCAACATTCCATTCGCTTTCCTGATTACCTGCTGCACCTGCAAACTAACCTTTTGGGATTCATGCACAAGGACCCCCAGGTCCCTCTGCACCGCAGCATGTTGTAATTTCTCCCCATTCAAATAATGTTCCCTTTTACTGTTTTTTTCCCAAGATGGATGACCTCACATTTTCCGACATTGTATTCCATCTGCCAAACCTTAGCCCATTCGCTTAACCTATCTAAATCTCTTTGCAGCCTCTCTGTGTCCTCTACGCAACCTGCTTTTCCACTAATCTTTGTATCATCTGCAAATTTTGTTACACTACACTCTGTCCCCTCTTCCAGGTCATCTATGTATATTGTAAACAATTGTGGTCCCAGCACCGATCCCTGTGGCACACCACTAACCACCGATTTCCAACCCGAAAAGGACCCATTTATCCCGACTCTCTGCTTTCTGTTAGCCAGCCAATTCTCTATCCATGCTAATACATTTCCTCTGACTCCGCGTACCTTTATCTTCTGCAGTAACCTTTTGTGTGGCACCTTATCGAATGCCTTTTGGAAATCTAAATACACCACATCCATCGGTACACCTCTATCCACCATGCTCGTTATATCCTCAAAGAATTCCAGTAAATTAGTTAAACATGATTTCCCATTCATGAATCCATGCAGCGTCTGCTTGATTGCACTATTCCTATCTAGATGTCCCGCTATTTCTTCCTTAATGATAGTTTCAAGCATTTTCCCCACTACAGATGTTAAACTAACCAGCCGATAGTTACCTGCCTTTTGTCTGCCCCCTTTTTTAAACAGAGGCGTTACATTAGCTGCTTTCCAATCCGCTGGTACCTCCCCAGAGTCGAGAGAATTTTGGTAGATTATAACAAATGCATCTGCAATAACTTCCGCCATCTCTTTTAATACCCTGGGATGCATTTCATCAGGACCAGGGGACTTGTCTACCTTGAGTCCCATTAGCCTGTCCAGCACTACCCCCCTAGTGATAGTGATTGTCTCAAGGTCCTCCCTTCCCACATTCCTGTGACCAGCAATTTTTGGCATGGTTTTTGTGTCTTCCACTGTGAAGACCGAAGCAAAATAATTATTTAAGGTCTCAGCCATTTCCACATTTCCCATTATTAAATCCCCCTTCTCATCTTCTAAGGGAGCAACATTTACTTTAGTCACTCTTTTCCATTTTATATATCGGTAAAAGCTTTTACCTTCTGTTTTCATGTTTTGCGCAAGTTTACCTTCGTAATCTATCTTTCCTTTCTTTATTGCTTTCTTAGTCATTCTTTGCTGTTGTTTAAAATTTTCCCAATCTTCTATTTTCCCACTAATCTTGGCCACCTTATCCGCATTGGTTTTTAATTTGATACTCTCCTTTATTTCGTTGGTTATCCATGGCTGGTTATCCCTTCTCTTACTGCCCTTCTTTTTCACTGGAAGATATTTTTGTTGAGCACTATGAAAGAGCTCCTTAAAAGTCCTCCACTGTTCCTCAATTGTACCACCATTTAGTCTGTGTTTCCAGTCTACTTTAGCCAACTCTGCCCTCATCCCACTGTAGTCCCCTTTGTTTAAGCATAGTACGCTCGTTTGAGACACTACTTCCTCACCCTCAATCTGTATTACAAATTCAACCATACTGTGATCACTCATTCCGAGAGGATCTTTTACTAGGAGATCATTTATTATTCCTGTCTCATTACACAGGACCAGATCTAAGATAGCTTGCTCCCTTGTTGGTTCTGTAACATACTGTTCTAAGAAACAATCCCGTATGCATTCTATGAATTCCTCCTCCAGGCTACCCCGTGCGATTTGATTTGACCAATCGATATTTCAGCGGCGGGACCTGGCTCCGCCCCCAATCCACGCCACGACGGAGGAGAGGCTGGGGAGTGGCCAGAGGACCGACGTCTTTTTTCAGCGCGCTTGGAAGCGAACACAAACGATGCACCTCGGACGAGGGCGCCAGAAAAACAGGTTAGGGAAACTCGAGCCCATAGACTCTCCCCATGCTCAGAATAATAATCAGTTGTGCACAACATTTTAGCAAGTAGCTTGAATCACAGCCATTTTGAAAAAGATAATTTCGTGTGAGTTGGCCATAACTGTACCCCTGCAGATGATGCACATGTGATATATACTGTAAAAGATAATCTTATTTTGCAATTAAACTCACAGCAAGAAGGATTGACAAAGCAATGTTCAAACCTGGTGTGTTGTGGTAGGTTTGATTGGCACAATATCGGATGGCAACCCCAGAATAATTTAAAATTAGCAGAGACCCGCAAAATATTTGTGGTCAAATTATTGGCTGAGAAATCCCGGCCATCCCGGGTCCATACGGAGTGTACACAGACCCGGCGAGGCCTCGCAAAAGCCGGTTTTCAGCGCACAATGTGCATGCGCTGAAAACCAGCTTTTCCGATCTGTCGAGTTCTGGCTTGACAGATCGCACGCATCTCGGCAGCCAGGACATTCGCATGGGCAAGATTGTGGTATATACCCATCCTGAAAACTCTTGCGCCTGATAAAAGCGAATGCATAACCTACTTTTACAGGCGTAAGTTTTAAAACATACAAAAACACAGTAAAATAAAATTTTAAAAACACATTTTAATGTTAAAAACCCTGCCCATTAAAGTAAGTTTATTTTAAACCATAATTCAAAAAACTTTTTTAAAAATCGGGAATATAAATATTTTTTCATAAGACATTAATAACTTTAATTTAAATGAATCTTAAATATGTGGTGTATTTTTTCTATTTTTTATTTTTGTTTGGGTAGTTGGGGGGGGGGGTGGGTGTTTGTCAATCGTAATAACGAGAACTCTTACTTACGGAGTTCCCATTATTATGAATGAGAAAATACTGTACCTGGATTGGCTGCCCAGAGCCATGTGACTCCAGCTCCAGCGTACGAACGTCCCGATGTGCACGTGCTCCAATGCGCACTGAATGAAGGCCTCAGGACCAGAGTCGCTGATGAGCGCAGCAGCAACAGATACGTGCGCATCATAGAAACATCGAAAATAGGTGCAGGAGCATGCCATTCGGCCCTTCGAACCTGCACCACCATTCAATAAGATCATGGCTGATCATTCACCTCAGTACCCCTTTCCTGCTTTCTCTCCATACCTCTTGATCCCCTTAGCCATAAGGGCCATATCTAACTCCCTCTTGAATATATCCAATGAACTGGCATCAACAACTCTCTGCAGTAGAGAATTCCGCAGGTTAACAACTCTCTGAGTGAAGAAGTTTCTCCTCATCTCAGTCCTAAATGGCCTCCCCCTTATCCTTAGACTATGTCCCCTGGTTCTGGACTTCCCCAACATCGGGAACATTCTTCCTGCATCTAACCTGTCCCGTCCCGTCAGAATTTTATATGTTTTTATGAGATCCCCTCTCATTCTTCTAAACTCCAATGTATAAAGGCCCAGTTGATCCAGTCTCTCCTCATAGGTCAGTCCAGCCATCCTGGGAATCAGTCTGGTGAACCTTCGCTGCACTCTCTCAATAGCAAGAACGTCCTCCCTCAGATTAGGAGACCAAAACTGAACACCAGCTGAGGCCTCACCAAGGCCCTGTACAACTGCAGTAAGACCTCCCTGCTCCTATACTCAAAACCCCTAGCTATGAAGGCCAACATACCATTTGCCTTCTTCACCACCTGCTGTATATTTTAACATTTTCTGTCGATCACTCGCAGGAAGCCTTCGACCAGGATTTCTAGGCCAGTATTTTTTATTGCAAGAGTACTTGTTTAGGCTGGTATCTTCTTTGTCTAGCGAATCAATGCTGATGTTCTCTTCCTCACACTCTCTCCCTCCCTACAACTTTCTCCCTGCAACCCGCTACTTCCCTCCCAACCTCTCTTTCACTCCATCCCAGTCTCTTCCACCCTCCCTCTCCCTTTCTCTCCATCCCTCCCTCCCCCTCTTTCTCACCCGCTGCTCCCACCATGCATTGCTCTCGACTCCGCCCCCCCCCCCTGTGCCCGCACCCATTGGTCCCGCTGCATCCTCCTCACTGGAGCAGACCCATCACTCCCCGCCCTGATTGGTTGCGAGGCCGGACGGGCCCTGATCACCCATTGGTCGGTGCAACTGTCACTCAGTCCGGACCACTTGCTCCCAGCCCCCAGCCCCCAACTCAGGACAGACAAAACCCAGGACAGACAAAAACTGACTATTATGGTTATAGATTGATATAATGCTGACTGCATTAAAAAAGTTGCCTATTCCCTACATGCCTCCTGCAAGTAACACTGGAAGACAGCAAAATACAGTTAAGACTCTTCCACCCCCGCACAAAGATAAAACTAATAGGAAGCTGAATTCCATGCTAATAGTCCAGGATATTTAGAGAATTTATCATGAAAGGAATCTAGAGATACTAATGCTATGTCATCGAGTTAATGAGACCTCAATGACCACCAGTTCTTGTGTGTTGCATAACTTCTATCTTCAGGAAGTACTTAAATTGTGAGCTGATAGGAGGAGGTTTAGGTCAGGGCAAGGTCACATTTCAAAAATATAGAACAACATTAATTCAATTCATTCACCATGAACTTGCTCGGCCAGAATTCCAGAAAGACTTAGGTAGTGAATGATAAAACATGAACCTTGGGTTGTTGGGACAGGATGGAATTAGGAACTGATCAGGTTTGTCCCTTATTTGAATGAATGGCCGGGGATAAAATAGTTTAAAAAAGGGGTCGGGGGGGGGGGGGGTGGATTGTTTTCATCAAACATATTTGGGAAATCTCACTTTGGAAGTGAGGAGAGACTGAAGATTCATGTGATATTTTCGTCATGGAAGCATGCATATGACGCAACATGTTCGAAGCAATTTACATCAATGTGTTGAAATAAAATCAAAAAATGGCTGGCCAAACATATTTTCAGCAATAAAGTACTAATTTAGGTTTGCATTGTAAAATTATTTGCTCCATTAGCCACTGGTGTTATAAGATTTGGAGTTAATATTACACACTGACCCTCCAAGATCCTCTTGTGACAATCTCATAAGTAGCATATTAACACGAGAGCTCAATTTTGTAAAAAGCATTTTATATCACTCTCTACTAAAGGGGAAATGTGTGCTATATCACAGTATATCAATGAATGTTTTAGTAAAAGACTCTACATTAATTATGTTTTATAAGCCCCTTGTATTACTTTATCTCGCTGTGTCAAATCATTAAAATCAATTGTCTGGGAGGACATGAGTTGCCTCTGAGTCTCTTTAATAAATAATCCGAAAGGTCTCAGGATTTAAATTCATTCTGTTAGCTTCACCTCTTCCTTTACACACGGCAGTGTCTGTATACTTGACCTTGGACTGACCAATCCAGCGACTTTGCTGTCATTTGCTGCTACTCCCATTAGGATTCACCGACCGGCCTGTGCTACTCTGGGCTGTCAGCTGTCGATGACTACACGAAACCAACGCAGCAAAAAGCTCCGACTGGAACAGCACCGCTAACTTTTCACGGCTGTTGCTGAACCAGGAAGTGGCAGAATAAGCTCCTGGAACGTGATTTGTATTTGGACACATCTTGTAACTTTGTGAACAAACGGGGAAACACTAAAACCTGCTGGAAGTACAATACTGTAAAATTCTTCTCGGTTGCTTCGAAAGGTCAAATACACGCAATGCCCTCAGAGTTATAGTTTCTGAATTGTTCCCAGGGTTAAATAAATACATTATCCAAATTAATGTTTAAAGCCTCTCGGCCTTCCTTCAGATATATGACTATTCATGACTCCATCTGCTGTGCTGCTCCACTAAAAATAGAATTATTTGGCCTTCGCTCTACCATTATTTCGCCCCTGAGGCGTGTTGAGAAATGCTTCAGTACTGCCTTTGACCAGCACCCGACATTACCACAAAAGGTCATTATCCAAAGTATACTTTGTTTACAGTTACGAAGAAGACTCTTTAACCCCGCATCTGTGCATTCCTCTTTCATTCTTTTTTTCCCCTCTATTTGTTTCTCTCTCCGTTCGAATACTGTACATGAATTCCGATCTGATGGTGGAACTGTTGGTGCTTGTATTGCAGCTGCATGCATTGTTAGGACTTGCCAAGGCTCATTAAAGCTCTAAGCGATAAGCAGTGAAGGACAAATTACACTACTGTATCTGGAAGAAAAGTTACATATCACATTTTTCAGAAAGTATTTGCTTTGTTTGGTAACAATTCTGGCCGTTTAAAGTTTTAATGCTTAAACATTATCTGTCGTTATCGGCTTTGTTGAAAATAGGCAGTGTTCAGTGTTTTTACTCCCACATTAACAGTTCACTACCCAAGGGCCAAGTGTGAGGCGAAAGCTTTTAATTAACAATAGTAGGCAAGACAGCCGGTGAATGCACTCGTCCTCTCTCTTTGTAATATTGTGGCAAAAATCGTAGAGTCAAATCTCATTAACAAGCATGACAATAGGACCTGTGGACTCTATACTGCTTATCAGGATAGCCTGCTATGTAACAGCCTCTCTTAGGAATACGGTGACTCAGAACATAAATACTGCACAAAAGCTGCTTTTATATTGGCGTTGTTTATAAATCAGATTCTAGGAGACCAGCATCTGTGAGCTGGCTCCAAATGTTTATATCTGGGTCACTTTGTTTTTCATCGGCCTGCGAGTCTGACACTGGGATATGAGGGCAGGATTTCACGATGAAAGTGTTGGCTGCTGGCTGAAGGATGCCACTCTCCCAGAATCCTAATTAAAATGGCATCAATATAAAAGCAGCTAGAGGGTTTCCCGTTAGAAAAACACACAACGGGTTGATGCTCCCAATGATTGGTCGGTTGTGGTGCTGAGCTATAGAAGTCAGGATGTCCCAGGTACAAATAGGTCTTTCCAGCTGTTGGTCTTAGCAAATCTGACAAATTTACTTTCGGATTGCAGTTGCCTGCACAAGACCCGTGTATTGGGACCAGACGGCTTTAGCACCCCACTGTACCCCAATGTCAAAGCAGTTGGCCGATCTCAGCAAGATTGGCACCTCTACAGTTGGCCAGAGGTCCCTGGGCTAGCAAAGAAAATGATTAACCATGATTCTTGCTCGTGGTTGTTATCCAGTGACCCTTGTTGGAAAGTGTGAGTGTGTGTGCGACTGTTGGGTGAAGGCAGAAACAAGCTCAGCTGAGACTGCCGCCCACACACAGCCCACCAACACTCACTGTCTCAGCTCCCTCCTGAAGAATGGTCTTTTGGGTTAGGTCATGAAGGAGAACCCCTGGCCATGGAATACACCCCAATATAATCATGGATATATAAGAGGTAGGCTGAAAACTATGAGGGTGTGGGGCCGTGGTGGGGTGAGGGGGGGGGGGAGGGAGAGGGGGGAATGTGCTACTTTAATATCGCCACTGCCCGTGTTAAATCCAGCTGGGAGACATATCATGGGCAGCATACCCACAATTTCCTGCTAATGTGCAGCTTGTGGGAAAGGCTTCCCGCTGACAGCACAAACTCGGAAAATCACCCCTTACATGCTTAATAAACACTCGCGCACACTCACATATAAAAAAAAAGCAAAAAATAACTTGCATCTACACAGTGCTTTTCACATCCTCAGGAAATCCTGAAGCGCTTTACAATGATACACTTTTCAAGTGTTGTTTCGTAAGCAAACGCGGCAGCCAATTTGTAGACAGCAAGGTCCCACAAACAGATTAATGACAAAATCATCTGTTTTAGTGGGGTCAGTTGAGAGATAAATATTGTCCAGGGCACTGGGAGAACAGTGCCCTGGGATCGTTCACACACGCCTGAGCAGGGACTTGGTTTAACACCTCATCTGAAAGACGGCACCTCTGACAGTACAGCACTCCCTCAGTACTGCGTATGGATATAAACACACCCACAGCTACAGACTACTGCACAGCTGTACGCATATAAAAATACATGTGTTGCTGGGACTTTTACATTACCTTAAAGATCGTCATCTCCCAATGCAGCTGTTCTGTGCAGCCTACGACACGCCCCAGTGTAAACTGGCCACCTTATTTGCTCTGTGGGATCTACTATCGGAAATACCTCCTCCATGCACTCAGTCAGCCTGCAGGAGACCAGCAGCAGGCTTCAAATGTAAAACTGTGGGAGTGTGACCAGGAGCTGGACTGCACTGAGCCACACTGAAAAACCCCAGAAGGCTGCATTAAGAAGACGTTACTGTGTTCTACAACTTATTAACCAGAACACCTATTCGCCACATTCCTATTCATTCAGGACTTAAAGTGTTAAGTTTGCTTGACTGTGGAAAGAAGAAAACATTTCAAGTGCTCAGACTGGCATTCAGCATTATGTTTTGGCTCCTATCCCAGAATTCTTTGTTATGGCACATACCTGGAGCTGTAATGGGCTAAGTCCAGACGCAGCTGCAGCTGCCATTGTTGACGGAATGAGCTGCACAGGGTAGCTATCACCTGTCGATGAAGAACAATGCACACAGGTTCAGACAATGAGCGAAGAATAGCCCCGAACATGTGCCAACAGAGGCTCTGCCGCTGCCTTTGCACCACAGTGCTCCACTAAGCCCGAACATCTGCCCGAACAAAAGCCGCATCTGGGCAGAAACATGCAGTGCGGACTCAGAACTTTTGTTCACAGATGGCTCGTAGGCAAACTGGTAAAACAAAAAGAGCAAATTGGGAAGGGTCGGTTCTTTTCATTTTTAGGGTAAAAAAAAAGATATACACACAAAAAAAAGTTACATCAAAAGACTCCTGCCAGTGTGTTTTAATTCATACAACGAGGTCACAGTTACTGAAACAAATCTCATAAACAGCTCTAAACTGTAGCGACCAGCCTCAACTTGAATCATTGCCCACCTACAGGGTGGCGGTCAGTATGCTGGCACATCACAGTAAATAAATGTCAATCAAATTTTTAAATTAATAAACACGAGTCTTTTTTTTTACAAAAGACATATTGTGTATACAGTGGGATGATTTAATGGTCATTTTTCAGGTCAAAAAGGGACAATAGTAGGGCCTCAATCCAACAGGATATTTTATTGGAGGAGAGGCAAAATGAAATAAGAAATATAAATTTGTTGAGGTGCGAGCATGGTTGCAGAGATTCTGTATGTCTGACCTTTCCAATGAGCTCTTCAAGTTGGCGAGCAGACCTATATTTGAGCACATGACAAATGAACTACCAGGGTACCTCACGGAAAGGCACACTGCATGTTCAGGTCAAGAATACTGTTTCAGTCCTGTGATCCATTGGTTCCTACTTTTGCACTTCCTTGGGAGCATCTCAAAAACAACAAACTACAACAAGCTTTCATGAACAAATAGTATTAATGATTCTGTGGGGGAGAGAAGTGAATGTGCCTTCAACCTTCCTTCCAAACTATTGTCTAATTAAGTTGCTGTAACAAGAAAATATAAGTTACAAGTGGAAGCTTGAAGTGACAGTAACAGGAAGTGACAGTAACAGGAAGTGACAACTAAAAGACATCAACAACAAATCAGCAATGAACAAGTATCCACTAATGCAAAATCAAACTTTGGGGGAAAAGGTGTCAAAAGGTCAAAACTGATAATAAAAGAAAGGGCATTAAGTTGATTCCAAGATAATAGCAACACAGGCCTGAGATTGACAGACGAATAATCTATTTAAAAGTGGTGCTCTGTTGCAAGTCACCTATCCAAGTTTGACAACAACAACTTTTATTTATATAGCGCCTTTATCGTAGTAAAACGTCCCAAGGTACATCACAGCAGTGATATGACAAAACAGATAAATTTGACACTGAGCCAGAGAAAAAGAAATTACAGCAGATGACCAAAAGCTTGGTTAAGGAGCGTATTAAAGGAGGAAAGAGAGGTAGCGAGGCAGAGAGGTTTAGGGAGGGAGTTCCAGAGCTTAGGGCCCAAGCAGTTGAAGGCATGGCCACCGATGGTTGAGCAGTTATAATCAGGGATGCTTAAGAGGGCAGAATTTGAGGAGCGCAGATATCTCGTGGGGTTGTGAGGCTGAAAGAGATTACAGAGATAGGGAGGGGCGAGGCCAGGGAGTGATTTGTAAACAAGGATGAGAATTTTGAAATTGAGGCATTGCTTAACCGGGAGCCAATGTAAGTTGACGATTGGTTGGACTTCACAAACACTAAAGACGCTAGCTATATGGTGCATGATTGCTCTGAAGACACCATTGCAAAGTGTTGGATTCTCAGGAAGAGGACCAAGTTCAACCCTCAGTCTTAACTGATGTTCGATGGATGAGCTTGCCAGTTTTAACTGAATCATTTGGGAAAGACAAAACTGATGAAGACCTGACTACTTCACTCATGAGTTTCATGATGTTTGTCAAGGTGATAATGCTGATAGAGAAGTCCTGAGGGCTGGGCTATCCTATCTGCTCAATCTAAAAGGTAGAGCTAACTGGGGTATGGGGCGGGCGCGGGGTGTTTTGTCGACAAGCAGTTACTGTGCATATTCCTCTTTAAATTATTCTATTATGGAAGAAGTACACTCACAAAAAGATGACAGCAAACCTACAAGAACTAAAATGTGATTAAAGTTGTTGAAAATAACGGAACTATTCTGTTTAAGTGCAAACAGCAAGCTGTGAGTGGTTTTAAAACAATATATTATGGAAGGATACTGTAGCATAATATAAGAAGAGCTAGTTAATATTAACAGTCCGGTAGCCAAGCATCATTTGTAATTTCTCACTCCCACCCTAGCCGCTGATGCATTCCGTTAAACACTTACTTTGAGAAAGGATCTATATTTTCTCTGGGAAAGGGGGTCTTGCCAGATAGAGTACCATAGATACCAGGAAGAAAAATCGAGGTTGTTAGCCCAGCCTAATAAGATAGGCTGCCATAGTGGAGCACCGATTAAAAAGGACAAATGTTATTAGAACTTTTTGTTAAAACTTAATATTTAGAATATTTCAATCCAAAAGAAAACTCACTGAACAAATATTTTATATAAATTTTCATCAAGTTGCATTAGCACTTATTATTGTTACTTTTTGTTGGTAAGTGGACAAGCAATCAGATGGAATATCAAAGTCTGTAACTCTGCAGAAATGGAATCAAATATTTTAAGGAGCAGCACTAAAGGGAAAAAGAAAATTATCTGCAAGTTGGACACTGCTTTTCTCACACATACATTTTCAATTGAGCTGCACGTCTTTGTGACCCAATGAATCAAGCACAGAAAAAGAAATCTGTACTTCATCAATCCAAGCACCACAGTAAGATATACATGCTTCATAAAGATCTCTCTCCTAGCTGCTCTTAAAGCTTTGCTATGCTGCATTTCCGAATACTATCTCGTCTTGGTGTCCTGTGGTCTAGTACTTTAGAAGATTTGTTTTTCTCTTCGAACAATTTAAGTGATAAAATAACAATATAAAATGATCAGCCAGGATTGTTTGATTGAACTTAAAAAAAAAAATCCTTTAAAATCAGCAGCATGGGCCAGCAATGATACGATGTGACATGGAGAGTGTGTTTTTTGGGGTGTAGAGGGAAGGGGAGCACGGGTAGGGAAGTGAAGGGGGAACTCAACAGACACTGTTTTACATGGAGTGAAATATTTTTTCATGTCAAATTCATTAAAATCATAATCTGAAAATCCCCTGCAGCAGCACTTTACAGGTGTTGTGCTACTGCACTTAGAAACAGCTGAATTCCTGCAGTTGTTTGGCCTGGCCTGTCTCTCACTGGTGCACTCCTGCATACCGCGCCCTTTTGTGTTCAGAAACTCACCTGAGGCTGGAATCTTCCCCTCAGCTGCTCAAAAGTGTTATTTTTTATTTCTTTTTAAAAAGCTTTGTTGTAAAACAAATTGTAACTGCAGTTACCTGGAGCAGATTCAATTAAAAAAAAATTGTGGTTTGCATTCAAGTGATTTTGAATTGTAACTTGTTATTTTTTCACCAGATCATTGAATAAATGGTGGTGTCGGAGAGGGGGAGTAAAAGGAACATCCAGTATGTGCACTTCATATACTCCAAGCGGTCAATATAGCAAGGCATAAGTGTTTCCCACGTGACCATGTTTGGTCATGAAAATCCAGCAATTTTCAAGTACAGAAGAAAGCTTTAAAGAAAGAACTTCATACTCTTTCATTGCCTCTGATTTTCTTCTCTCTTCTTTTGAAGATGCTGGTGTATGGTTCCAAGAATTCTGGGTGTTCTCTGGGACCTCACCTAATTGTTCAATCATCATTCTACATGTTTAGACAATGACTACAGGCAAGTTATTATATTGTGGAGAGCATTATGGCCACACTGTATACTATACTCATCCGACATCCGTGCACGCACATTATTTTAAGTTTGGGTCATTGAATGACAGTAAGAGTTGGAATCCAGCACTCTGGCCAACTGTGGCATGCCTACTGCTGTTTTAGGAACATAGGAGTAAGATTAGAGCATTCAACCCATCGAGCCCGCTCCATCGTTTTTATTAGCTTTGGCCAAGATCAGCTGTTTCAGCACAGACTGGAGACCTTCCTGGTCTGTATGGCTCAGCTTCTGTTCTGGTCAGTGCATTTATCAACCAAACCACTGGCAAAGTGCGTTGCCTTTACTGTTTTCATAATCACTGTTTTAAGATTGTTAGTTTACTTTTAAATCCTCTTCCACTTTGTCACTCCTTGGCATGCATTCAATGGACATGCTGTAGCAATCTTTTTCAAATTTGTTCTTTGGATTAAGAATGCTTGCGTGAGGAACAATTTTTATTTAATTTGTTTGAAAAACAGGAAGCATGTCCTAACAAGCTTCCATACTTCTGCTCTCTCACCGTTGAACACCGTTGCCAGCACTAACAAGTCACACAATAGTGTGTTACACAGATTCAAATGTCTTATCACTCGCTCAAGCTGCAATGCCTATTTTTAAGATAGACTATCAGTATTTCGGCTACATATAAGACGATTGGATGCATGTCTGTAAAAATCTCACAACTCACACATGGGCTGGAGTCTTAGAGCCTCATTACCTAAACATATCAGGGGTCCTTGGTGTAAAAACTGGAAATGCACAGCAGGTTAGTCAAGAGACAGATAAGGTAACGTTTAGAGGTGGCACCCTTGATTAGAATACAATAAAGGATCTAAAACATGGACATGTCAATCTCTCGATGCTGTTTGGCTCACTGTGCATTTCCAGCATTTTCTGTACAGATTTCCAGCATTCGCATTTTTACTTTTTAATCTCAGGATTTAGAAGCTTGAGATCCATTTCCAGGTCATGAACCTACTAACTTTTCCCCAGCCGCTGCAGCAGTGCGATTCATTGCCTGCGATAGTGATTTTACCACATCCTCAGCACATCCTACAAGCGATGAGACACATTTGCTTCGGACTTCAGTGGGTGACTTACTGGGGTAATTCTAATCTAACTCGCCTGGTGAAAAACTGGCGGGTTTGGGTCAGCCGCTCGTTTTACACCCCCTGCCCCTGCCTCCCGAATTAAATCAATGGAGTGCAAAGTCGAGCAGGGTATTTAAAGGGCTTCCTGCTGATGGGCTAAGTTACTCCACTCTGGTTTCCATGCGCTGATGGTTTTCATTTAGTAAACAATGAATTATTTATCTGCTTGATATGCCATTTTGTGTTAAAACTTTGTATTCTCTATACTAAACTCAACAAAAATACGTAAAACATGACTGTTGGCCTGCTCAAAAATGACTCATGGGACACGTAAATATTCCTTTAGTTTCTTCTATTGATCACTCCATCCTCCTTGTATACCTTTTCTCCACAGATCACCTGTGTCATATATGTATACTCTGTGTATATACTATGCTGGTACCACTAGAGGGTGCAACTGTGGGAGGCCCAGGCAGGAGCTGCATAAAAGGCTGGTCACCACGTTGCTGCCTCACTTTGGGTTACAATAAAGAGACTAAGGTCACAGCAGTTCAAGCAGAGCACTAGGCCTCATGGAGTTATTCTACAGATCAGTAGAGATATATTAACTGGCGACGAGAACAGATCACGGACTTACACACAGAGATGGCTGCCGTTGGTAGTTTAGAAAAGTTTACAGAGGGTGAAGCCTTTACTCAGGTTTCGATGGCCAGGTATCGCTTCTACACACATCACCGCACCGAGGGCCAGGGTTTGTCGCAGACCTATGAAGGCTCTCGGAACCGTGCGAATTTGGTGAACTCAACAATGTGTTGCGGGACGTTTTCAGGACGGAATGTGAAGCGGAACATCACCTTAAGCCAGGCGTTCACGACCTCAACATTGAGATTCTCCCAGAATCAAAACTCACTGGCAAGTACTGTGCAGAAAATAACTGTTGATCAAAGAATTAGTCCGACTCAGAGTCCGCCAAGGGGTGTAAATGTGAATCGTTTAAAATGCTAGCATTGCAGGGGTAACGATCGGGCCCGTCTGTGTCGATTCAGACACTATGTTTGCAAAGACTGCGGCCAAAAGGGCCACCCACAGCGAATGTGCAGAAGAACTGCGACTCAAAACGTGGCAGAGGAGTTAGCAGGAGGTTTCCGATCCTGCAAGGATCATGAAGTACAAGCTAGAGAGGTGACTCAGCCCGAGGAAGCAGTACATGGGGTGCACACCTTCACTACCAAAAGTCGTCCCATGGTGATGAAATTCAAGATAAATGGATTTCCTGTTTCCATGGAGTTGGACACGGGGGCGAGTCAGTCACTTATGAGCCAGAAGGCATTTGAGAGGCTGTGGGGCAACAAAGAACAAAGACCCAAGCTGAGCCCGATTCAGGCAAAGCTGCGCACTTACACCAAGGAACTGATCCCAGATTTTGGCAGCGCAAATGTAAAGGTATCCTATGATGGAGAGATACACGAATTGCCACTGTGGGTTGTACCAGGCGACGGGCCAACGCTGCTTGGCAGAAGCTGGATGGGGAAGATTCGGTGGAACTGGGATGATGTCAAAGCACTATCTTCAGTGGACAATGCTTCCTGTGCTCAAGTGCTGAGCAAGTTCCCATCCCTATTTGAACCAGACATCGGCAACTTCACAGGCGCCAAAATGCAGATCCACTTGGTCCCCGAGGCACGGCCTGTTCATCACAAGGCTCGAGCGGTCCCCCACATGATGAGGGAGAAAGTGGAGATCGAATTGGACAGACTTCAACGCGAGGGAATCATATCAGCAGTCGAATTCAATGAGTGGGCCAGCCCGATTGTTTCGGTACTAAAGAGCGATGGCACGGTCAGAATCTGCGGCGACTACAAGGTAACGATCAAACCGAGTTCCGTTACAGGACCAGTACCCGCTACCCAAAGCCAATGATCTCTTTGCGACATTAGCAGGGGGAAAGGCATTCACCAAGCTGGATCTAACCTCCGCTTACATGACCCAGGAGCTGGCTGAGTCATTGAAAAAATTAACATGCATTAACACACGCAAGGGACTGTTTTTGTATCACAGGTGCCTGTTCGGGATCCACTTGGCTGCTGCCATCTTCCAATGGAGAGTCTGTTGAAATCGGTTCCACACACTGTTGTATTTCAGGATGACATCCTAATCACTGGTCACGACACCACCAAACACCTGCACAACATGCAAGAGGTTTTAAGTCAACTTAACAGTCGGACTCCGGTTGAAATGATCCAAGTGGATCAACTAGCACCAGAGGTAGAATTCCTGGGGAGGAAGATTGCAGCAGATGGCATCAGGCCCACGGACTCGAAGACAGAGGCCATCAAGAATGCACCCAGACCATGAAATGTAACGGAACTGCGCTCATTCCTGCGACTCCTCAACTATTTCGGTAACTCTCTTCCAGGGTTGTGCTCCTTGCTCGAACCGTTACACAAGTTGCTACGCAAGGGAGACAACTGGGTTTGGGGTCAAAATCAAGAGGCCACCTTCAAAAAGGCCTGAAACTTGCTGTGTTCGAACAAGTTGCTTGTATTGTATGACCCAGGCAAACGTCTAGTTTTAGCATGTGATGCGTCATCGTACGGTGTCAGGTGTGTTTCACAGCAAGCAAATGCAGCGGGCAAATTCCAACCGGTTGCATATGCGTCCAGAAGTCTATCCAAGGCCGAAAGAGCCTACAGTATGGTCGAGAAGGAGGCTTTGGCCTGTGTCTATGGGGTAAAAAAAATGCACCAGTATTTGTTTGGATTCAGGTTCGAGTTAGAAACCGACCACAAGCCCCAAATCTCACTGTTTTCGGCAAACAAAGGCATAAACACCAATGCTTCATCGTGAATCCCAAGATGGGCACTAACACTGTCGGCCTACGATTATACAATCCGCCACAGGCCAGGCACTGAGAACTGCGCCGATGCCCTTAGCCGGCTACCGTTGCCCACCACCGTGGTGGAAATGGCGCAGCCCGCAGACATGTGCCTGGTCATGGACATCTTCAAAAGCGAAGGGTCACCCGTAGCGGCCCGCCAGATCAGGACCTGGACCAACCAGGACCTTGTGTCATCTCTTGTAAAAAAGTTGTGTCCTCAATGGGGGCTGGTCAGCGGTCCCAAGAGAAATGCAAGATGAGATAAAGCCGTTTCACGGTCATAAAGATGAAACATCCATCCAATTGGATTGCCTCTTATGTATTCAACCATGTCGTCCTGCCAAAAAAAGACAAGGCAACCTTCATACGCGACCTACTCAGTACCCACCCAGGCATAGTCATGATGAAGGCTATCGCCAGGTCCCACGTCTGGTGGCCCGGCATTGACTCGGACTGGGAGTCATGCATGCACCAGTGTAACACTTGCTCACATTTGAGCAATGCCCCCAGGGAGGCTCCACTTAGTCTGTGGTCCTGGCCCTCAAAACCATGGTCCAGGATCCATGTAGACTATGAGGGCCCCTTTCTAGGAAAGATGTTCTTCGTTGTAATGGACGCCTGCTCCAAGTGGATCGAATGTGTAATAATGGCATCCAGCATGTTCACCGCCACCATTGAAAGCCTCAGGGCCATGTTCGCCACCCATGGCTTGCCCGAAAATCTGGTCAGCGACAAGGGTCCGTGTTTCACCAGCTCAGAATTCAATGAATACATGACCCGCAATGGCATCAAGCATGTCAGGTCTGCCCCGTTCAAGCCTGCATCCAATAGCCAAACGGAGCAGGCAGTCCAAACCATAAAGCAGAGCTTGAAACGCATCACGGAAGGCTCCTTACAAACCTGTCGATCCCGGGTGCTGATCAATTACAGGGCACGATCCCACTCGCTTACTGGGGTCCCCCCTGTGGAGTTACTAATGAAACGTGCACTCAAAACCAGGCTCTCCTTAGTCCACCCTGACCTCAACAATCAGGTGGAAACCAGGCGTTATCGGCAAAACATGTACCATGATCGCACGGCTGTATCACGCGACATCTCTGTAAATGACCTGGTGATTGTGCTGAATCATGGTCATGGCCCCAAATGGGTCGCTGGCACTGTTTTAGCCATGGAGGGGAATATAGTGTTTTTTGTCAAACTGCTGAACGGACAAACGTGCAGAAAGCATTTGGACCAGACCAAATTGCGATTTACAGGTAACCAGAAATTACCGAGAGAGGATCTTACCTTCAGCGATCCACCTACACACACCCAATCAGCAACAGACCTCGCTGCCAACCATGAGGATGATCCCACCATCTCCAACAGTCCAATCAGACCAAAAGCGCTGCAAGACAGCAGTGGCCCGACCAACTCACCCATGCCAGAAGTGGCACTCAGATGATCAACCAGGGAGTGCAGAGTTCCAGATCGCCTCAACCTGTAACTAACTCGCATCAAAGACTTTGGGGGGGAATGTTGTCATATATGTATACTCTATATAATACTATGCTGGTACCACTAGAGGGTGCAACTGTGGGAGGCTCAGGCTTGAGCTGTATAAAAGGCTGGTCACCACATTGCTGCCTCACTCTGGGTTACAATAAAGAGACTAAGGTCACAGCAGTTCAAGCACAGCACTAGGCCTCGTGGAGTTATTCTACAGATAAGTAGAGACATATTAACCTGAGTAGCACAGCTCCTGTCCAGCTTTACTCCTACCTGTTATATCATTGGCATTGCATTGGCTCAAATTCCACCTTGTCCCATGCCCACACAGTCACCTGTTGTGTATTGTATGGTTCCATCCTTGGCTCTCTTCATTATTTACATGCTACCTCCTCATTGACATTATCCAGAAGTGTAGATTCAGCTTCCCCATGGACGTGAAGAGCATTCAGCTTTACCTCTCCACCTCCTCAATCGCTCACACAGCTGTTGCCTCTGACCCAATTGCCTATCCAACATTCAGACCTGGATGGGTTAGAATTTCCTCCAACTTAATGGCAGCAAAACTGAAGCCATCCTTTTCCAATCTCGCTAACACCTCTGGTCTCAATTCCATTATCCTGCCGGCTGTCACCTCAGGCTCAGCCTAGATATGTGGAACCTGCTTAAACTCCAAGCTCACTTGGTCAGTCATTAAGACCACTTTGTTTCACCTCCGAAATGCATCCGCCTCTGCTCTACATACCTCCTCTACCCCTGAAACCTTAATCCATGCCTTTATTACCTTGAAGTTGGACTTTTCTACTTTCTTTGCTCGTCTTCCCACCTCCAGCCTCCATAAACTAAAAGCCACCCAGAACATTGCGGCTTATGTCTTCACCCATGACCCATGGCCTACACAGCCACTGCGTGCGAGGCTCCGCTGGCTCCCTTATGCCCAGAAGAATCAATTTCAAGATCCCCGTCCTCACCTTAAATGCCTTTGCTCTTTGAAGTGGATTGGACTTTATCGAATACAATGTGCCAATGATGTGAAGAATGCGGCAGGGAACGCATGTAAAAAGAATCATGATTGTGGAAGATTTTATAGTTTGAAAGTAAATTGAAAAAAGTAAGTTCCCTGTTGAAGCCTGCGAAAGCTCAATGGCATTTGTCAACCATGATGGTGTCATGCACCAGCAACACACGTGTGGTTCTGTGTCGTGAATCATGCCATCGCATTCCATGTTTAAATAAAAACAATTTTTGAGGGAGTAAAGAAAGAGAAGGCAAGGAAGGAAAGAAGGCAATAAAGATGGAAAGAAAAATGGAAGAGGAAAGTAAAGGAAAGAGTAGACAGCATTAACAGAAAGTTAGGACAGAAAAAGCAGAGCAAAGAAAATGGAGTCATAAACGAACAGGTGAATGAAGAAATGATCAGAGGAAGAGAGGAAAGGATGGAGAACAGAAAGTTAAGAGAAGAAAGAAGTGAAAAGAGGGTGGAAAAAAAAAGAGTGAAAAAGAACATAAGAACATAGAAATAGGAGCAGGAGTAGGCCATACGGCCCCTCGAGCCTGCTCCAGCATTCAATAAGATCATGGCTGATCCGAACATGGACTCAGCTCCACTTCCCCGCCCGCTCCCCATAACCCTTTATTCCCTTATCGCTCAAAAATCTGTCTATCTCCGCCTTAAATATATTCAATGACCCAGCCTCCACAGCTCTCTTGGGCAGAGAATTCCACAGATTTACAACCCTCTGAGAGAAGAAATTCCTCCTCATCTCAGTTTTAAATGGGCGACCCCTTGTTCTAAAACTTTGCTCCCTAGTTCTAGACTCCCCCACGAGTGGAAACATCCTCGCTGCATCTACCTTGTCGAGCCCCCTCCATATCTTATATGGCTCAATAAGATCACCTCTCATTCTTCTGAACTCCAATGAGTACAGGCCCAACCTTTCTTCATAAGTCAACCCCTTCCTCTCAGGAATCAACTGAATTAATCTTCTCTGAACAGTCTCCAATGCAAGTATATCCCTCCTTAAATACAGAGACCAAAACTATACGCAGTACTCCAGGTGTGGCCTCACCAATACCCTGTACAGTTGTAGCAGGACTTCTCTGCTTTTATACTCTATCCCCCTTGCAATAAAGATCAACATTCCATTTGCCTTCCTGATTACTTGCTGAACCTGCATACTAACTTTTTGTGTTTCATGCACAAGGACCCCCAGGTGTCTCTGTACTGTAGCATTTTATAATTTTTCTCTATTTAAATAATCATTTGCTTTTTTATCTTTTCTGCCAAAGTGGATAACCTCACACTTTCCCACATTATGCTCCATTTGCCAAATTTTTGCCCACTCACTTAGCCTGTCTATGTCCCTTTGCAGATTTTTTGTGTCCTCCTCACAACTTGCTTTCCCATCCTTCTTTGTACCATCAGCAAACTTGGTTACATTACACTCGGTCCCTTCATTCAAGTCATTAATATAGATTGTAAATAGTTGAGGCCCCAGCACCGATCCCTGTGGCACCTCACTAGTTACTGTTTGCCAACCGAAAAATGACCCATTGATCCCGACACTCTAAGAAAAGTTAAGGTTTGTGAGAGCTGATCTAGGCTATCATGTTTCACAAAGCATTTGCATTTAATTGAAAGCACTACATGCAGAATAGTCCGTTCTTTCAAGCAAAATAAAAATATTGTTGTTTTACAATGTGGAGCATTTAAATCTTCCCACTCTCCAGCTCCTTCCAAAACTCCTGCAGCTTGTATATCAGCACAATAAAAGATGTTCAACTAACTACTATTTCACTGGGTGACTTGAAATATTAACCATCACCAGGACTTCTGAGCCATCTTCTGAGCAGATTTTCTAAAGTAAAACCAACTTACAGTCGTGCTTAGTTACTACTCTCAAATGTTGATATTTACCCTTGTTAAAAAAATTAATTAGCAAGACAGGCACTGACATGATTCAGATCTGAAAGTTGTTGAGTTAATAAAGTATCTGCTCCCTTAAACTGTTTGCCACACAAAGCGGTTTAACATCAAGTGACATGCCAAACCAGAGTTGAAAATAATTAAGACATGGAAAATAAATGTTGTCGAGATGTAAACATGCTGTAGGAATGACTGATTGCAGCAGCAGATGTAAGAGTGCAGATTGGCAGCGATGGCTGTGGTTGGTTGTGTTCACATTCTCTGTCTGTTGGTGCCATGCAACACGAAGGAAGACTCGATGTTCAGCAGAATCCACTAAGAGGTGTGAGCCCAAATAATGGAGCCCAGACATATTTCACAGTGCGCATGTGTTCAATCTGTCATTTATTTTTTCTATTTACTTCACCCAGTGACGAAGGATCCACTGAAGCTGCACAACACTGCTACCTGTACCTCAACCAAGTGACCAGTCTTCATGTGTGAGCTTAAACACCGACGTTAACAGGCTATGCAAATATGGGGCTATCATACTGTGCCCTCACCCAAAGTCCAAGCACATCCACTTTTCAGCAAGGGTGACTGGAGAGCAATCAGGAACTCCATCTGATTTCCCCCCTACCTCGTCTGGGGTGCCTCGACTTGCCGACCAGCTGACATTGCCTAGCTCAATACAAAGCAGGTGTCTTGGATCATCCTGGTCTGTATTACATAGAAATTACAATACAGAAACAGGCCATTCATCCCAATCAGTTTGTCTGGGTGCCTATTGCCCACACGTATAGTAGTTCTAATGCCATTTGCCAGGCCTATTCCCATATCCCCTTATTCTCCTTTCCTTCAACCACCGATCTAACTGACTCTTAAATGTTGACATGTCCCTTGTTACAATCACTGACTCTGGTATAGTGCATTCCACAGCCTTCCAATGCTCTAACAATGTCTCTCCTGCTCTCTTTCCTAAATCTCACGTCTATGTTAACTCGCTCTGGACCCATCAATCACTGGAAACAGCAATTTCCATCTACCCTGTCCCATTCTCTTCATCATTTTAAAATTCTCTATCAAATCATTCCATAATCTCTTCTGTTCTAATTAAACTGACCCAACTTTTCCAAGTCTTTCGTTATATTTATTTTGCCTCACACCAGGCTGCATCCTAGTGAATCTGGCCTGTACCCTCTCCTTTGCCTCAGCATCCCTTCTATAGTGTGGAGTTCAAAACTACACACATAATTATGGATTCACCATTGCATCTCGACTTATATATTCTATACCTCTTGCCATAAACCCTGTATTCCATTAGCTATTTTATGGCCTTATCCACTTTTAAAGTCTTGTGAACCTGAATCCTCAAATTCCTCTGCTCTTCCACATCATGCAGCATTCCCTCATTCAAAGCATAATTATTACTTCTATTTTTTTTTAACCAAAATGTACCACCTCACACTTACAGACATTCAATCCCATCTGCCACATGTTTTGCCCATTCTGCCATCTTACCAATATTCCCGTATGGCTCAGTTCCACCATGTCCTTACTAACTGCACAATCAGCAGAGCTAATGTTCATTTTCAGAGAAATTAACCTTCAAGTGCATTCTTGGAAAACAAAACCTACTTTGGCAATGAATCAGCAGTGGGCTTTGCCAAACTCTACTTCAAGTTCAGCTAGGACAGTGCGAGCACCAGTCTATCATGGGAATGGGCAACACAGACTGCACTATCACACCCAACAAGACATCATCAATTTCCAATCAGTTTCAAATTCAGAGTCAACTGACCAGTGATCTTAGCACACCAGTTTCTGTGCAAACAAAGTATCAGTAACTGGTGTGCAAAGATCACTAGTCAGTTTATTTAAATTAAATATTGAATCATTTTGAAGGATAATTATACTACAACAATAATTTGCAATTATATGGCGCCTTTAATGTAGAAAATGTTCGAAGGTCTTTCACAGAGATGGAATCAGACAAAAATCGATGCTGAATCAAAGAAGGAGATATGGGCCAGAATTTTAATTGGGAGGGGTTGGGAGCTGGGGTGGATGGGTGGGGGCGGCTCGTAAGTGGTCCGGAAACCCAGGCGATCAGGTTTCCCGCAGACTCTGCCGAATTTAATGGCAAGTCCAGATTTGAACGTCAAACCTCTGTTTCCCACCTGCAGCCAGTAGGTGGAGAGGCT
Organism: Pristiophorus japonicus; assembly: GCF_044704955.1. Classification (NCBI taxonomy): domain Eukaryota; kingdom Metazoa; phylum Chordata; class Chondrichthyes; family Pristiophoridae; genus Pristiophorus; species Pristiophorus japonicus. Next base: position 180,060,036 of record NC_091990.1, on the reverse strand, counting down.
GACTGGCTGTGGCAGGTAGGCCTGCAGAACTAGGCCGCAGAAAGGAAGGAGGGATCGGGTGGGGGTCGGGGGCCGGACTAGAGCATCAGGGGGAAGGAGAGAATATGGGGGCTGGCATCGAGGCATTGGGGGGAGGGGGGGATGGGCGAGGGGAGGGGGAAGAGAATATTGGGGCGGGAGGAGGATCTGGGGGGTGGGAGGGAAGGGAGAGAACACTGGAGCCAGCCTGAAGATCATCAGAGAGGGAGAGTCTGGGAAGGCAATTGGAGGCTTGGCGTGGTGCTGGGGGGGGCAGTAATTGGAGGCCAGCAATGGGGAGGGGTGGGGTGGAGATCGGAGGTCTCGTAGGGGGTCTCCAATCGCGGGGGTGGGTGAGGTAGCACTCACCTTCCTTTAGCTGTTGGGTTCCTGAGGCCTACGAAACCCAACCAGCCACCGTCAAATTTAAAATGGTAGTTAAATCTGAGGTACACCAGCCCTCGACATCAAGGCAGCATTTGACGGAGTGTGGCATCATGGAGCCCTTGTAAAACTGAAGTCAATGGGAATCAGGGGGAAAACTCTCCACCGGCTGGAGTCATACCCAGCACAAAGGAAGATGGTTGTGGTGGTTGGAGGTCAATCATCACAGCCCCAGGACATCGCTGCAGGAGTTCCTCAGGGCAGTGTCCTAGGCCCAACTATCTTCAGCTGCTTCATCAATGACCTTCCCTCCATCATAAGGTCAGAAGCGGGGATGTTCGCTGATGACTGCACAACTCCTCAGATAATGAATCAGTCCATGCCCGCATGCAACAAAATCAGGCTTGGGCTGATAATGGGCAAGTAACCTATGCACCACACAAGGGCCAGGCAATGACTATCTCCAACAAGCGAGAGTCTGACGACCGCCCCATGACTTTCAACAGCATTCCCATCGCCGAATCCCCAACCAGCAACATCCTGGAGGTTACCATTGACCAGAAACTTAACTGGACCAGCCACATAAATACTGTGGCAACAAGAGCAGGTCAGAGGCTGAGTATTCTGTGGTGAGTGTTTCACCACCTGACTCCACAAAGCTTTCTCACCATCTACAAGGCACAAGTCAGGAGTGTGATGGAATACACTTGCCTCAATGAGTGGAGCTCCAACAACACTCAAAAAGCTCAACACCATCCAGGACAAAGCAGCCCGCTTGATTGGCACCCCATCCACCACCTTAAACATTCACTCCCTCCATCACCAGCTATAGTGTGTACCATCTACAAGATGCACTGCAGCAACTCACCAAGCTTCTTTGGCAGCACCTCCCAAACCTGCGACCTCTACCACCTAGAAGGACAAGGGCAGCCAGTGCATGGGAACACCACCATCTCCAAGTCACACATCATCTTGACTTTGAAGGAAATCGCCATTCCTTAATCGTCGCTGGGTAAAAATCCTGGAACTGCCTCCCTAACAGCACTGTGGGAGTACCTTCACCACACGAAACTGCAGCGGTTCAAGAAGGTCGCTCACTACTACCATCTCAAGGGGCAATTAGGGATGGGCAATAAATGCTGGCCTTGCCAGCGACGCCCACATCCCAGGAATGAACAAAAAAAACTGGGGTACATGCCTCCTGGGAGCAGGTTGACTGCTCGTTCCCCCATCCCACCTCCGTTAAAACCGGAAGTTGAGGGCGGATTGCGTCAGGATTAATTTTTTTAAGAACATAAGAATTAGGAGCAAGAGTAGGCCATTCGGCCCCTCGAGCCTGCTCCGCCATTCAATTAGATCATGGCTGATCTTCTACCTCAACTCCATTTGCCTGCACTGCCCCCATATCCCATGATTCCCTTAATATCCAAAGATCTATCGATCTCTGTCTTGAATATACTCAAAGACTGAGCCTCCACAGCCCTCTGGGATACAGAATTCCAAAGATTTACAACCCTCTGAGTGAAGAAATTTCTCCTCAACTCAGTCCTAAATGGCCAACCCCTTATCCTGAGACTATGACCCCTGGTACAAGACTCCCCAGTCAGGGGAAACATCCTCCCTGCATCTACCCTGTCAAGCCTTGTAAGAATTTTGTATGTTTCAATATCACCTCTCATTTTTCTAAACTCTAGAAAATATAGGACTAGTCTACTCTTCTCTTTTTTGTTTTGATGGGCCCAAGGGGTCCAATGAAAATCCAGAAATTCCAGGTCTCTTTTTGCAGCGGTCCAGGTTAAGACCAAAGCTGTCCCGCCAATCACGCGAGGTTGGAACATCAGTATTCCTCCTCACCTTGGAGTACTGGCTGCCCAGTGTATCTCAGGCCAGGGCCAAGGAAATTCCTGGCCTGGGAATTCCCTCCTTCTGTTCACATACCCTCTGATGTAGGGGGCCATGTTTGGAGCTGACAGAGGTTCTACTCCAAATAGACCCCCCCCCCCCCCCAGGAAATTTAAAGCACAGAACAAGATCTTCCACTGCATTTCCAGCAGACTTGCACAGAGAGTGCGCCTAAAAGAAATTTGAGCCAAGCTTATTGATGAAATGGTTTGTTAGGAAAGGAATATGTGTGATAGTTCAGTCACTTATATATAGCCTGACATCACTTGCTGCATAGGCTCACAGATAAAGAAAAGTCACCAGAATCCAATGGAACTATGTTACTGGATGATTTGCCTCCTTCAGGAGAGAAGGGGTAAGGAATAAGGGGAGAAAATACAACATTAAACAAAATGTTCTGTTCTCAAGAGTTATTATTAAAATTATTTTCTACACTAGGTAAGCTATCAGCCTTTTGTATAAATGTTTAAACGACTGGCTAATAATCTGCATTCTCTTGCATGATGTTAAGCGATTGATTGATAAAAAGCTTACCTGGTTTGTATGTTATTCCTGGGGGGAACAGGAATCCTTGCTGGGCAGCAGCCGCTGCAGCCAATGTCCGTTGGTCGTGTGGAAAAATTGGGATCATAAGCGGAGGCATGTGACCCTGAACCTGCTAAAGACAACAAGAGCTCTGATCACACACTGAACAAATGCATCTTGACAAGTATTATACAGCAGCGATAGTGTACGTGTGCTCACAGACTCCCACAATGCTCTCCCTTAACCTATTAATCCCTACCAATTTCACATCATCATATCAAAGGCCCTCAGGCTACATTGTTTTCCCTTTTGTGTCAGGAGTGCAGGATTCTTGTTGAAAGCATTTTGTCTTCCATTTCTTGAGGTAAAATTTCCCATACTTTCCTTCGTCAGGACCCCTCTGTGCAAACACTGAATAGACAGCATTTCATAACCCATTTAAATCCTAGTTTCCTGTTCGCACATTACATGTTCACTGGGGATTGTGAATTTGTGCTGCCTGTCTCTTCCTGGTGAGTTTAGAAACTCAGTTCACAATTTGATGGACTGATTTTCTACTGGTAGGAGGGAGGTGCCCTGTGCTGATTCTCAGAAACAGGCAAACTGATCACAGCCAGGGAAAAGACACAGATGTCCCTCCAGCAAATGGCTACCAAGGGTCACAAGTGTATTCAGTTTGTGCAGGTTTGTTTTTCTTTTTGTCATTTGAATTTTCTTCCCTCTTTTGCTGAGGTGTTGACTCATGCTGGAATATGGTTCCATGGGCATCAACTGCTTCCCATAGTTCGCCAAAGTGCCATTTTCCTTCACGGGTTTACATAGACAGAGTGTTAACAGCCTATTCTATCATGGAGGGCATCCCAGTCAAGCCCAATTTCTGTTATTAGCCAATATCCACTGACTGAATTACGATCAGCAGCAGGATCCATGATTGTTCCCCCTCCTCTTATCAGCTTAGCTGCTGAAGCCAATAGTAGGACTTCTACTCCAACTCTGGGTGTGATCAGCTAGCTCAGCATAGCTGGACATTGAACCTGGGACCTTCCTGATTTGTATAGTTTAGTGCCACACACTTCAACAAACCTCCAACTGAGCTATCAGAATTGCCTTGGTATGTGTAGTTTCAGCTTTAGACCTGAATGAGGTTTAACACAATGTCAACTTTAGCGCACCCAGATTGGATATGTAGAGAATAGAAATGACCAGTGAGCTCGACTGATACTGCAACTAAGGTCTGTCAGGTACACTGATATTTCCAGGAACAAATCAATGTCAAGATAGCTTCTCCATTCATGCATACCTGGGATCTGCTTCATGTTGCTCTTAAAGCAATGTGCATGGCTAGCCTCCCAATCTTTCAGCATGCACACACATGCGCTTTAGATATAGTGATATCTGTTACACATCACTGTGCTTAGCTGCAATACAATATCATTGTAAATATTTAAGCTCACGTGGATTTGGTGCTGGACAATGTCGCCTCAAATAGTTGGCATGGAGTGTGTGCATGTATTTAACTTCATTAAAGTTATCAGATACTTGTCAGCACATCCCTTAAACGTCAATCCAGTAATTGTCACTGAAATGGACTGGTAACAAGATCGCTACTGGCCTGCCTCATATCTTTCTCACAAACTTCAGTGGGTAGCATCCAAATTCCCAATACAAGCATGCACAACGTGTTCCTGCCTTTGGAATATTTACACTTTTGTCCTGCACAGGAACATATTTCAGAGCTTAATGTGCATTTATGAATACGAATGCCAGAGGAATAACAAGATGTGTTTGAAGGTGGTGCCTCCATATATATGACCAGCCTGGAGCTCGTCTCTCTCTCTCACTGCTTTGTGGCTTTCCCATGACACCTCCTTTGTAGAATCGAAGGGCAATAAACAGTATATTTCCAGAGGTACAACAAAGCAACATTAGAAAGCAGCCTCAACTGTTTTTCTTGGACGATAAAAATACTTATTAAAAATTATTACTATTATTAGTTAAATACATACCACAGATGTTATAAACAGAATACATCAGGGCCATCACTATGACATGATAAAGATCTCCACCAGCAAGCCTGACCACAATGCCACTCATAATTTATCTGGTTTATCATATCTATCACAGTTCTGGCCGTGACATATCCTCTACATCCCTTTGCCAAGAGTAATTATCTGAAGAAGCCAAACACTGTGGGTGGTGAGAGAGGATCTAGGAGTTAATTCACTGAAGTGTCCTGTACAGCATCTGGTGTTCTGGCATCTTTTCTCTAAGATCTCTTTCCCAAAACTCACCTCAAATTGAGAAGTGTTCGAACAACTTGGGGTTATCTGCATTATAGGATTATCATCATCATAGACAGTCCCTCGGAATCGAGGAAGACTTGCTTCCACTCTTAAAATGAGTCTTTAGGTGGCTGAACAGTCCAATATAAGAATCACAGTCCCTGTCACAGGTGGGACAGATAGTCGTTGCGGGAAGGGATGGGTGGGACTGGTTTGCTGGACGCTCTTTCCACTGCCTGTTCTTGATTTCTGCATGCTCTCAGCGATGAGACTCGATGTGCTCAGCGCCCTCCCGGATGCACTTCCTCCACTTAGGGCAGTCTTTGGCCAGCGACTCCCAGGGAATCCCATAGTGCACGATGGAACGTTACTCCACTTTGAAATTTAATGTTTTAGGGGGACTACTGACCTGATTCGATCAAACTAATTCAGATTACTGCTGAGTAACAATACAATATCACAAGCAAGGTTGCCCAAGTTCTGCGACCTATGGATCCAATCATATCTTGGACTAGACCTCACTGAGTACTCATTTTATTATATCATGGATAGAAATTTGTCAAGTACTGGTGCAATGATATCATGAACTGGACCAACACTGAATGCCAGCTCAACTACAACCAACTTTGAGTGCTGCCGAGTACCAACCCAGTTACACCAATGACTAGACTGCATCTATTAACTGCTGAACATTGATCCAATTATATCACTCAAATGCGGACCTATTCTAGAACAGGAGCCAGTATGCATCCAAGTGGGGAGCAGCAGTACCAGCAGGTATTCAACCATCTGTGCCACAGGGCAGCTTCATTAAAGAGGCATTTAATGTAGGACTGCATACCCGGAAAAGGGAACCTTTCTGTCTCTTAGTGCCCTAATATAATTGCAAACATCTATTAATTAAACCCATACAGAACTTTCTCTTCCAAAAAGCAAAATAGATGCAAAGAATCAGTGTGATTGTTTTCTTTTTGTTTATTACTGCCTATTCCTGCTGATTTTTTGAATATTTTTCTTCAAACTGAAATTTTCAAGGTAAGTGGCTAGAGTAACTAAGCCCAATAGTGCGAGGAAACTTGAATTAAAATGAGGGCAATTATAATCATTAACCTGTGAAACTTCAGTATGGACTTTGCACATAGTAATCTAGCTCTCTCACATGTTCTGGGCTCAGTAACTCCTCCAAGCCACTTCCTTTGATGTAATCAGGACTCATCATGCAAACAAAAGAAGTTTAAGGTTACTCATAACTCTTAATAAACTGTCTGATTTTAAAAGAGTTTTGTAACTGTAATCAGGTGGCTGGTAGTGGGAGATGGGACAGAGATCTGTATCGCTGAATCTCAACGCACTTTAGTGTCTGCCAAATTTTCAGGCTTCATTTCCTGATGCTAGAGGAAGAGTCTATCCTCGTTTGGGCAGGCAGATGTAAATGATACAATAATTATGGGGTGACATCATATACTCCATTTTCTGTCATTTCCAACAGATTTAAGCTGGCATATTTGCGGCAAATTTATACAGTGGTCCAGTGTCGGTAGAAGCCAAGAAAAAGGTGAAGGGCACAATGTTAGACTCAATGTTAACAAGAGCAGTTAAAAGCTTGTTTGTCAATAGTTTGTGTGTTGTTGGTTTGTCCAATTGATTTGTCATGTGTCTTTATGCTAATTGGAGGGGCCACTTTATCACCTTTTCCCCACTGCCCCACCGCCCCACTTTCGAATTTCAGACAATGGCGTTCACATTGGGAATAACCCTTATCTTAGCTTGCTGGAAGAAGAGGCAGAGAAGGATTAAAGGAATCCCAGGTTGGTGTCTTTACACCAGAGACACGTGGTACCTACCTGCCAGTACCCCAACCTCAGAGTGGACATGCTCCTGGGTGTATGTGACTGAGGAGCAGTGTGTGCAGAGGTTTCATTTTCCAAAGGAAGCCATCACTGAGTTATGTCACACACTGCAAGCAGACGTACTGTGCACCTCCCCGACAGGCACCACAATTACAGAGTGACCATTTGTCCTAACTCACGCTTCTGCGCATGTGTCACACGTCAAAACCGGCCCTGAATATAACGTTGCCTGCTGAGCCGCTGGCCACCGAACCCCGAGCTCACCGCTGGGCCACCAACCGACAAGCCAAGCCGGGGGAAGAGCAGCGGGCAGAGAATGCCGGCGGGCGACCGAGGGGAGAGAGAGCAAGAGCGAGAGCGAGAGAGCCTGGTTGTTGGGGGGGGGGGGGGGTGCGGAGGGCGGGAGAGCCTGTTTGGAGGGGCGGGGGGGGCAGAGAGTGAGAGCCTGGTTGTGGTGGGGTGGGGGGGGGGGCGAAGAGAGCCTGTTTGCAGCGGAAAAGAGAGAGAGACTGGGGAAGAGAGAGAGACTGGGTGGGAAAGAGAGAGTCGGGGGAAGAGAGAGAGAGTGGGGGGGAGAGAGAGAGCACCTGGGGGGGGGGGAAGAGAGAGAGAGAGAGCGAGAGAGAGAGAGACTGAGGGGGGGAGAGAGAGCAAGCCGAGTTTTTTTGGGGGGGCAGCAAGAGGGAGCAAGCCTGGGGGGAGAAAGAGAGAGAGCTTGGGGGGGTGGGGGGGAGAGAGAGAGAGAGCGAGCCTGGGGGAGAGAGCTGACTGAGAGGGAAGAGAGAGCGAGCCTGGTGGGGGCAGGGCGGGAAGAGTTGGATGGTGGGAGGGGGTGGAGAGAGAGAGAGAGAGAGAGAGAGAGAGAGTGAAAGAGAGCTTGGGGGGAGAGAGAGAGCCTGGGGACGAGAGAGAAAGAGAGAGAGAGAGAGAGAGAGAGCCTGGTGGGATGGGAGAGAGAGAGAGTCTGGTTTGGGTGGAGAGAGAGAGAGAGAGAGAGAGAGAGCCTGGTGGGAGAGAGAGAGCCTGGGGGAAGAAAGAGAGAGGGCCTGGGGGGAGAGAGAGAGAGAGAGAGCTTGGGGGTGGGGGGGGGGGGAGAGAGAAAGCTTGGGAGGAGAAAGAGAGCTTTTGGGAGGGGGGGGGAAAGAGAGAAAGCTTGGGGGGAGAATGAGAGCTTTTGGGAGGGGGCGGCAGAGAGAGAGAGAGAGAGAGACTGGAGAATCTGGAGCTCGGTGCGTGCGTTATAAGAGACATCGTTGGGGTGGATGAAATGCAGAAGTCATGACACTGTCACTATTCATTTCATACCCAATAAACCTGTTAACAATCCACACACATTGCCACTTCTATGGCGAGGGGAGGGGTGTGGGGGGGGGGGGGTGTAAGCTCAAGCATTTGCGCTGGGCTAAGGGACTTCGGCTGGGAGAAGGATGCACTTATGCTGGAATAAGGGGCTTCAGCTGACAGAGACAGAACTTGCGCTGGGATAAAGGACTTCGGCTGGAACTTGGTGGATTTTGGGGAGATCTATCCTCTGTGGCTTCTGAAGTCAAAATAGATTGAATTACAAATTGGAAAGTCAGTCAGAACTTGGGGCTGGGCGGTTCCAGTTACACATTCCAGAGGAACTTCAGGGTGTTGCTTATTCTCCAAAGGGACCAATCAGCAGTGGGTCATGTGAAAATGGAGAGCCAATCAGAGAAACGGCTGCCTTTCAGTTCGTGCAAATAGATGCATTCCCACAATTATAACCTTCAATTTCTAAATTATGTGGTCAAATTGAACAACAACTGTGCACAAAAGCATTAAGCAAATGCATTATACTCTAGTGATAACAATATCATCTCCTTCTCTATGGACAACTGACACCAAGGTAGGACATTGCCATTTGGCGGAATGGTAGGATCCCCCACATTCCAAGAAGTTTTTGTTTGTATTCACATGGCCATGCACGCTCCCTTGCCCAATGCTTATAACAATGTTCAACAGGGAAGGATTTCCCTCTACAGCTTACTTGCAAATGGCAGCACATCACAATGCCAGTGAATGCCACATGCATCACTATCAGGCAGGATCCCATTGCTCACCTGTTACACGTTCCACCTGATAGTCCGTTTCACTGACTTCAACAGAACTGGATATCGGTCGTGTTGTAGAATGAGCGACAAAGGCAATGCCGTTGGAATTGCGTCCCTGCTCCTGTCCAATTTCACCACCCTTTGACCCAAAAAGACAAGTCTCTGTATTTCTCTTGGGAGACTATCATCTACAGCCCTGGGTGATGGCACCTTTGCACTTTCCCAGGACACCAGCAAAGCATTGATCCAATTAACGTCCAGGGTCCTCACTGAGCATACCATCAGCATGTTGAAGGCACACTTCAGGTGTCTGGATTGATCTGGTGTGCTGCAAAAACATTCCAGCTAGGGTCTGAAGGATCACAGTGATGTGCGGCATGCTGCACAACTTGCCTTACAAAGAATGAAGGCCCCATGGGCAGTAAGGGAATGAGGAAGAGAAGCAGCAACAGTCGTCTGTTCTTCCAGAAGAAATCATAAAATGGCCTTCCTTTGCCTTCATAATGAATGAAAATGGGAAAAGAGAGGGATTTGGAAGGTTTTTAAAGTCATTTTTACTTTGCCATTATACCTCACATGATCATCCTATTTACAGTGCTGAGTATGTATATGGCATACTGATCAAATTTATAATCAGGATCAAGCTATAATGCCATCAGCAATATATAATACAGAATCTGTCCATCTCACTATCTTCCTTATAAATACAGAACACTTATGCATTCAGAGCACTTACAAAATCTTCAGGGACAGGCAACATAGGTTTGTAAAGGGCAGGTCATGCTTGACTAATTTAATTGTAAAATTAAACAGAGTGTGTAGTCAAACCAAACGTAATGTTGTTGTATAGACAGATTTTCAGAAGGTGTTAGATTAGGTGCCACATAACAGACTTGTGAAATTTCGGGCACACAGTATTAAAGGGCATGTAAAGTATGGAGAGTGTGTGGCAAAGGACAGAAATCAGAGGTATGGATAGGTAGATTATTTTTGGAATCGGCAGAATATGGACAGTAATGTGCCTCAGCGATGTGCACAGTGACCCCATTTTTTTATCGATATAAATGATTTAAAGACAGATACAAGAGGAATGATATCAACGCTTGTTGTTGATAAAAAAGTAGAAGCATGGCAAACATAGAAACATAGAAACATAGAAAATAGGTGCAGGAGTAGGCCATTCGGCCCTTCGAGCCTGCACCGCCATTCAATGAGTTCATGGCTGAACATGAAACTTCACTACCCCATTCCTGCTTTCTCGCCATACCCCTTGATCCCCCTAGTAATAAGGACTACATCTAACTCCTTTTTGAATATATTTAGTGAATTGGCCTCAACAACTTTCTGTGGTAGAGAATTCCACAGGTTCACCACTCTCTGGGTGAAGAAGTTTCTCCTCATCTCGGTCCTAAATGGCTTACCCCTTATCCTTAGACTGTGACCTCTGGTTCTGGACTTCCCCAACATTGGGAACATTCTTCCTGCAGAATTTTAAACGTTTCTATGAGATCCCCTCTCATTCTTCTGAACTCCAGTGAATACAAGTCCAGTTGATTCAGTCTTTCTTGATATGTCAGTCCCGCCATCCCGGGAATCAGTCTGGTGAACCTTCGCTGCACTCCCTCAATAGCAAGAATGTCCTTCCTCAAGTTAGGAGACCAAAACTGTACACAATACTCCAGGTGTGGCCTCACCAAGGCCTTGTACAACTGTAGTAACACATCCCTGCCCCTGTACTCAAATCCCCTCGCTATGAAGGCCAACATGCCATTTGCTTTCTTAACCGCCTGCTGTACCTGCATGCCAACCTTCAATGACTGCTGTACCATGACACCCAGGTCTCGTTGCACCTCCCCTTTTCCTAATCTGTCACCATTCAGATAATAGTCTGTCTCTCTGTTTTTACCACCAAAGTGGATAACCTCACATTTATCCACATTATACTTAATCTGCCATGCATTTGCCCACTCACCTAACCTATCCAAGTCACCCTGCAGCCTCATAGCATCCTCCTCGTAGCTCACACTGCCACCTAACTTAGTGTCCTCCGCAAATTTGGAGATACTACATTTAATCCCCTCGTCTAAATCATTAATATACAGTGTAAACAGCTGGGACCCCAGCACAGAACCTTGCGGTACCCCACTAGTCACTGCCTGCCATTCTGAAAAGTACCCATTTACTCCTACTCTTTGCTTCCTGTCTGACAACCAGTTCTCAATCCATGTCAGCACACTACCCCCAATCCCATGTGCTTTAACTTTGCACATTAATCTCTTGTGTGGGACCTTGTCGAAAGCCTTCTGAAAGTTCTGAAAACTGTGGGAATGACTACAGAAGGTTGCAGGAGGACAAAGGAAGGCTAACAGGATTCAATGCAGAGAGGTGAAGTTGTACATTTTGGGGGAAAGGAAAGGAAGTATACCCTACATAGTGTTATAGATGTAGACTATAGATATACTCTCTATGTCATCATCATCATCATAGGCAGTCCCTTGGGGTCAAGGATGACTTGCTTCCACACCAAAAATGAGTACTCAGGTGACCGATGAACTCACTTTAAACGGTGGAAGATGCCTGTGTGTGAATTCTTTTAACATGGGGTGGCCGTTGCACACCAGCCACCACACGGGCTTGACAGAGCTAGGTCTTGGTCCAGTGGCAAGGAGATCCAAGACGACTGGAGACCAGACTCTGCCGCATGTGCCAATACTACACACAGGCCCAAACATACTCCTACTGTCCTCCTTCCTTCCACCTTCCCACAGGGCCTCTCTCTACATAAAATTCATAGTACAAACTACTCTCTGTATAGTCACTGTATAGTTGCATAAGATGGAGACTTGTTACCTGATGTACTATCAATAAGGTTTACACTGTGTATATACTACGCTGGCACCTTGTGCAACTGGTGGAGACCGGGGTTTCCTGTCCGTGTGGCAGGAGGCTGTCCACCAGAGGGCACTGCTGCGGGAGACCTGAGGGTCACCTGCATAGGTGTGCAAGGCCCAGTATAAAAGGCTGCCCACTATGCTTGTGCCTTACTCTGGAGTTACGAATAAAGGACCACGGTCACTGCAGTTTGAGTACAACACATTTCCTCATGGAGTCATTCATAAGTGCATTACAGACATAACACATAGTATATCATGGAGGGACAGAGAGATCTTTAAAGGGGAGTAAAGGCAATTTGAATTCTTGGTTTTATATACAGGGTATAGAAGTGATGTTGAATTTGTACAAGAAATTGATTAGGCCACAGTTGTGTACAATTCTGGGCACTCTCTTGTCGGAAGGGGGAGGGCTATTAGAACCACAGAATGGATACAGCAAAGATTCACCAGAATTATATCAGAATGACAGGTTATAGTTGTGAAAAAACACTCAAAATTGTGTTTCTTTTCACTTAAACACAGAAAATCAGGGGGATCTAATGGAGGTTTTCAAAATGATGAAAGGTTTTGAGAGGGTAAACAGTGAAAGGTTATTCCCACTAGTAAGCAAATTAGGAACAAGCGCGGCTTAGTTCCAGGATTATCACCAGAAACATGAAGGGAGATATTGGAAGATACTTTTCCACACAAAGGGTTATTAGTGCATGGAATGCTTTATCACAAGTGGCTATTCAGGCAGACACTATAACATCCGTTCGAAGGGAACTGGACAAGTATTTGAAAAGGAAGAATATAAATATATACAGGGAAAAGGCAAAGAAATGGAATTGGAGTTGAAGAGCTAACAGCAGTACAGGTGTGCTGCAATTTTGATGGTAATTATATCTCTAATGTCCAATATCGGACTATTGATTTGAGTCACACCAGTATCAACTTTGATATCTGCTGTCACAAGGTGCTGTGTGTCGACTGATCTCGTAAAGGGCCTTGAAATTGCTCTTTCAATTAAAGAAAGTAAGAATGCGTTTGCTCCATAACTAAATGAACCACTAGCATTCTCCTACTTTGTATTAGAAGAGGGGCATCACCTTCCCATTTTGTAATGGTAAATGGTAGGAATCAAAAAGCAGGATTTCCCAATACATGTCCCAGTGGGCAAGGCTTCACACTGGGAGTGGACTTTTGTAAAATCATCGCTCTTTTGTACATAAGTAAACATTCCCAGTTATTTCTGTATTTCCTCAAGCTCCAGGAAATATTTATCAATGTAGATCAGAAAATTACTCCTCTTTCTGTATAATTGATTGGAACATGTCTTCTTATTTCTAGGGAAATGAGTACAGCTTTATATTATTGTCAGCCTTGGCTTAGTGGTAGTGTTCTCGTCTAAGTCAGATGGTTGTAGGTTCAAGCCCCACTCCAGAGACTTGGGCCCACATTCAATGCAGTATTGAAGGAGTGCGGCATTGTTAAAGGTGTTGCACCATCTCCATCTGTCCTCTCAGGGAGACAGAAAAGATACCATGTCACTATTTGAAGAACATGGGAGTTTTCTCAATGTCCTTGCCAACATTTATCCCTCAAACTGATTAAATGGTCATTTATCTCATTGCTGTTTGTGGGACCCTGCTCTGTGCAAATTGGCTGCCGCATTTCAATACAACACAATGCTGACCAACACAAAAATATTTTATTTCCCGTCGAGCACTTTGGGATGTCCACAGGACTTGAAATGTGTGATGTAAATACAAATTCTTTCTTTCATGTTTCAAGATTCTGGCCATCAATCCAATATAAAACTTACAAATGCAATGATATCACAGGGCAAATATAGCTCTGCACATTTAATTGGACTTTACCCATGAATGTTACATCATCCACATCTCTAAATAGTGCCATATGTGATCTGGCAACATGCGCAAATGTGGAGAGGTTTGCATTTGTGCTTTAAAGCAGGTCATGTTAAAGGGTAACCACAGTGATTGAGAGTGTGTTCAATATAACCTACATGCACAGTACACACAAAAAAAGATTTCATGTAAGATTTTAGTGTACCTGGCAACAAAATTGCTCTCAAGATCCATAGGTTTCAAAGTTTTAACTGCAGACTTGAAGTTCTACTCTTACAAATCTCGAACTTGAAATTCAGAATTCTTAATGGTACCGCTCAATGAAGAGAAATTTTAATTTCTTATCCTGAAATGTCTGGCCGTGGAGTTTCCGTTCAGTTGTGCTGGTTGTTCCAACGCAATTCGCCCGATATGAGACAAATCAGAGCAAAAGATTGAGCAATTTCAAGGTCAAATTATGCGCAGCGCAAATCGAGTCTCCGCGATCTTTTGCGTTGGTTTAAAAAAACATTGCACTGGAAGCTGGCCCCACCCACAAAACTGGCCCTGCCCCCATTTCCCCAAGTCATGCACCATTTCCTCCAGGCTGAGAAGGAATCCTCCACCAACATTTCTCATCACTTTGCCTTTAGGTGTTGCATTTAAGAGATCCAAGGAGAGCTATCCTCCGATTTTCCCTCCATAGCTTTGCAAAGCACCTGGCCTTTCTATTTTCCTTTGTTCTCTGATGGATAGTCAAGATCAGAAATGGTTGCAATCGGTTGCATCAGCGGCCTCAGTTGTTGTGATACCAGTCATTGCCAGTCCAAGGTGCCACGCAATAGCCGAAGCATTTTGAAATGGAATCCATTGAGAAAAGGGAAAACATTCAGAAAGAGCAAGAAGAAAACAACTTAAAAAGCATAATATTACAATTTAAAGTCAATCTGCTGCTCCACATTGGCAGAGGATTAATCTGTAATCTGTAATGGCATCCATGAGCTAGGCCAAGCAGGAATCTCTTGATCCTTCCTTCAAACATACATAGTACTTGTTCATAAAACCATTCTTATGCCTTGTCTTGCTCCCTTCGCCCCCCCACACACCTTTCCCCCACCCAGTCTGAAATAGCAGGCCAGCTCATGAACCTGCTAATCACACTGGGAAATACAAAACATTTCTGGCTCTGTAATTTTTAACTATTTAAATATTTCTCCTAGTTTTCAGTTCAAAAGCAGCATAACAGGAGGTGGTTATCTTGGAACGGGCTAACAAATACCAACTCATTAGAGCTGATATTTTGATCAGATGCCTGGAATTTCCCGTTAAGCATTAGTCAGTGGGAGGGCAGCCAGTGACCATTTATCTTTAGTTATAAGTAACCCCCTTATAATATATACAAGATGGGGATTTTCCCTTTAATCTATTGTTAAAAATAGCCTATATTTTTAGGTTCTATATTAGAATTGATTCATCATATGACATTACTCTCATCTTCAAAAGGTACTGAAAAAATAAAATAAAAACTCAAAGTTAATTGAAGGTACTAATTCAATTTGATGCTCTGCTTTATTTTATTGTTGTGTTTTATGCCCTCATTGAAATTGCCGTGTAGTCTATTGAAACATGTCTAATTCCCTCCTTATCTGATTGCACTGTCCACACACTGTAGCTTCAATGATCAGTTAGTCATGAATGAGACAAACTATAATGCTTGAGCCTCAGGTGGTGGCAGTGAAGGGATGGGGTGGGGGGGGGGGGGATGTGTGGGGGGGGGGGGAATGTGGGGGGGGGGGGAATTAAATGTTTAGAAAGGACTCTGTGGCTTCACTTGTCAGTGAACCTTTTCTACTTGGGAAAGCTCTGGGAACTGAGGTTAATAAAGGACGCACAAAAATTAAACACCTTACCAAATTCTGTCTGAATGAATTTCTCCATTAAACCAGCATGCAATAAAAAGAGAGTTTTCGTGCAATTACCACCACATCACTGGGGCATGAAATAAGCCAGCTTTTGCTTGCTGTTTTTTTTTTCTTGGTTTCTTCTTTTCTCATTTTTAGCTGAGGTAAGCCTACAAGCACTCCACAGCAAGCAGATTATCATCTCTATTGACGGATCCAATGCAACAGCCCCCCCCACCTCCTATCCCTAATGGAGGAAAAGGGGCCAGTACCCCCTATATCCATTCCCCCAAGCATATGTATATATATATTTTTTTTTTATATACAATCGGTTTCAACCGAGAAATCGGCAAGATGCCCAGAAATTTTTAATTGCTCGAACAAATTCTTTCAACACCCCTCTGAAAGATAGAAGAGTAACAGATGCCATTGGAACACTTCTACGTTGTCTCTTTGCTGCTCGTAAAAATA